>NC_090759.1:20028872-20046372 GCF_036898095.1 Palaemon carinicauda
GTATGTTAGGCTCAATCTCCATCTATTGTCTATCATTCTAATTATACGTTCTGTCCATGTGCATTTCCTTTTCTTACATGCTAGAATATCCTCTACTTTAGTTTGATCTCGTATCCATGTTAGTGTTATTCCCATTATTATTCTTTCCACTGCATTTTGAATTGTAACTAGTTTATGTTCAAGGGCTTTAGTAACGCTCCAAGTTTCTGATGCACAAGTTAATACTGGCAAGACCATCTGATTAAATACTTTACTTTATAGAGAAAAGTGGCATTTTATTCTTCTTAATCCCATTTATTTTACCAAATGTTCTCCATTCCATGCTTATCATTCTTTTAATTTTGGTCTCGTGTTCTGGGGAAACACTTACCCTCTGTCCTAACAACGTATATTCATTAACAAACTCTAGAGGTTCCTCCATAACTCTTTATTTTTGGTCTCTGCATTATCATTGCATATAATCTTGGTTTTACTCATTCATTTTCAGTTCTACATTTCTGGTTTCTCTATTCAAATCTTCACCTTTTGTAATTCAACCCATGATTCGCTAAACATAACTACGTCATCTGCAAATTTCAAGTAGTTAAGGTATTTATTCCCCAATTAATAGTAATTCCTACATTTTCCAAATCTAAATTCTGAAACCACCTTCTATGTAGGCTGTGAATAATTTAGGAGAGATAGGGTCTCCCTGTTTAACTTTTTCTCAATCGGAATTTTCTCACTATATATAGTGAGCACGCGTTTGCAAAACAGACGATTCCTTTTTGGTTCTATTACTATTCTTTACCTTCATAGCAATATGAAAATATATTTCCCTTACTGCTACAAAATCATATTTTGTATGAGTAACAAGCACCAATAATATTAAATAAACTTTTCTTACTGCTCTCTTTTACAGTAATATAATCTAAAATACAGCTATCTGGCCAATGTTACGTTGACTTTAAATACCTCCCGCATAGAAAAACAGTCAAGATTAGGGAAGACAGACTAGTTTTTTAAACAGTCTCTATTAGGTCGCTTTTCCATCACCTTCTTATCCATAGGTTATCTAAGTTCAACTTTCTCTTTCCCTCATTCCCTCACACGACAAGACTTCCAAACTCTTCTCTCCTTCAAAGTACCACTAACCAAATGAATGATGAACTTTACTTGGCAAGCGAATACAGATCTCTGGTACTGTTAGATTTTAACCAGCACACAACCTTTTCATCAAAGTTTGAGCAGAGGAATGAGTGGGGGCCCCACTAATCTATCTTTTAAGTCATTAGCAGCTATCTAGCCAGATCTAGATGTCCAACGTGGGTTGAGAAGGACCTTGGCTACTAGTCACCAGTGTATAATCTGTTCACAAAGCATCTTTTGTGACAGTTTACCTAGTTAATACATATTTTAGCACATGCATGGACAACATCGAAAAAATAAAAAAATAAAAATAATTGAACGATTAGATGAAGCCTATCATGTATCGAGAAAAAGTATTATTCTGGGTTTTCCAAAATTAAAATTCTACTGCTTAAGCCTCAAGGAAAATACAAGCCTCATCAACAAGTCAAGTGGTCTTATAAACCTTGGAATATTTAAACATCGTTCGCACCCAAAAAAAGTTATGGAGTATGTAATATCATAGCAACAACAATGAAATAAATGAGATGAAAAGATAATATCATCTGACGACAGAGAGAGAGAGAGAGAGAGAGAGAGAGAGAGAGAGAGAGAGAGAGAGAGAGAGAGAGAGAATCAGACTTTGGATTATCAAAAGAATCAGATGAATTCTCAACCAGATCAGTTTATGTTACACTCAACTTTTAACGGTTTTACGCTGTTATCAAGAGCACTTTCTTCGAGAACTATTATTTACAAATCTTTTCATAAATTCTGCGAAACCATAATTCAAATTCTGTGAGAATTTGGTTACTTTAATATGATCGTTATAACATGTAACCTCATTCACACTTGATTGCTTGAGTGAAAAATATAGAGTCCGTTTTAATTTCACCCAAGTGTAACAATAGTTACCTGAAAATTAATTAAATACAAAGGTAAAATCACAGGTTAATAAGTATTAATCTTCCAAATCAACATATGATCAATTATAATCTCTTTTATAAGGATTAAGATTCCGCGGCTTTATCTTGCTCTCTTAAAAACGTTCCATGAAACGTTAACATTTCAGTAGTATATAAAAGTTTATGATCTAAATTATTCCCCCAACGAACATCAATACTAAGCTACAAAATCCACCTGAATAAAGGTGGCCCCTTTGAGACCAGTTCTCAAAAATCCATTACGGTTTCAGGAAGGGACGAGTTACCCCCTCTATGGGGAAAAGACCAGGGGAAAGAAACGAAGGACATCCCACTCGTTTTAAATAAATCCTACAGTCATTTTGTCCCATTGTGACGCCAAATCCAACGTAGGAGAGGATCCTCTACATTCAGGGCGGTCCCTTTCCCAACAAAACACTTGATTATACAAAAGACTTTTATGCAAATGACTTTCACCGGAAAACTAAATCAAAAGGAAAAGGATATAAATGTTATATAGCATCTTTTGGGTTCTATTGTCATGGACTTTCTTTCATTAGATGAAAAACCCCTATCTCACTCTCTTCTATTCATTTAGCCTTTTCTTTAAATTCTTATAAATAAAGAGAAGAATAGAAAAGCTAAATAAATAGAAACCTGAATCATGAATAGAATAAAAAGGAACCCAACTCAACGAAAATTTTTAGTTCAATATTAAATCGGAATGATTAATATTTACCGACTGAAGTAAGGAATCGAACATCAAGGATGACATAACAGTCTGCAAATGTCATAAATTATAATGTATATGAAATTATACGTATATGTTAAGAGTTCTCTGCTTGAGGGTACACTCAGGCACGCTATTCTATCTTGTTTCTCTTACTCTTCTTTTCGAAGTTTTTATAGCTGATATATGATAGATCTGATGTAATGATGTTAGATATCCTTAAAATACTTTATTCTAATTGTTCTTTATTTCTCTTGTAGCTTATTTATTTCCTTGTTCCTTCTCTTCTATGGGCTATTTTTCCTTATTGGAGCCATTGGGCTTATAGCATCCTGCTATTTCAACTATGGTTGTCGTTTGGCAAGAAGTAATTATAAGTAGTAATAATTTACAAACCAGCATATATGCGTATAATATATGCAGTCGATTGGACAAAAAGCAAATTCGAATATTTTTTAAAAATTACGAAACTAATCTTAAAATAAAACGCAAAACAATTTTTTCAATTATCGTGAATAGAAAAAAAATGGAGATAATAAAAAAATGTACATTAAAAAAAATGTAAAGTACAGAATATCAAAATCAGCTAAAATGGATTTTCGTCTACACACTGCCCAGATGAAGTACACTAAGAGAGCATACACTAAATGAATTTGAAAAAGAAAATTCCAACTTACTATCCTTTCACCATGCTCCCATTATCTACAAAGTGTAAAGATTCGTCCCCCTTCATAAGCATCGATTTTCAGTTATGCTTTCCCCCTATTTCCTATCCAGAGACCTCAGTGAGGGGTGTAGGGAGGATTAATGTTGCTATAAACGTTGGAAAGCTGTAAGCCTCCTTAATCCCATTTTTCCCATTACACTAATTACTGGAACAACGTTAAAAAGAAAAATTATACATTTTTACCGTAGACCCTAACTTCCGCTATAAAAGTTACCATTGAAACGGTAACTTTTGAAAAAAAAAAAGAAAAAAAAAGGTTAGTTTAGGTCCTGAAGTAAGTCCTTCAACAATAACAATAGTTTTTATTTTCTTTACTATCATCAATCTATCATTTCCCACGAATAGAATGGAAGTCTCATCCAACTACGAAAGATAAAGAACACAGGAACATTCTAATTTGACATTTTAAAACCTAAAATTAAACAAATACATTAAAATCAAATAATTTTGAATTAAGCAAGCAAATTTGGCTACAAAATATTTTCATTAGAGCCTCCGTAATGAATAGGATGCATTTATTATGTTTGTCTATGTTTCTTCGATATTAATATTCATAAACTGAAATACAACGAATAAAATTTGTAATTACAGAAAATACATTTCTAAGACGATATTAGGTAAAATGGCCGTCTAGAGATTTTTCTGAGTCACCAATCGGTAAAGGGCCGTCTGTGGTCTTATTTCAAGTCGCCATTCAATAAAATGCCTGTCTAGGGACTAATTTCAGAGTAGCCATTAGATAAAAAGGCCGTCTGGGAACTTTCCTGAGTCGCCATTAGATAAAATGACCATCTAAAAGACTTATTTCTTTGTCGCCATAGATAAAATGGCCGTCTAAAGATTTTTTATCCGAGTCGCCATAAGATAAAATGGCCGTCTTAAGACTTTTAATCCAGGTTGCCATCAGATAAAATGGCCGTCTTAAGACTTTTAATCCAAGTCGCCATCAGATAAAATGGCCTTCTTAAGACTTTTTATCCGAGTCGCCATCAGATAAAATGCCCCTCTAAAGATTTTATCCGAGTCGCACTCAGATAAAATGGCTGTCTAAAGACTTTTTATCCGAGTCGCACTCAGATAAAATGGCCGCCTAAAGACTTTTTCAGTCTCCATGAGATAAAATAAGCGTCTACGGACTTACTTCTGAGTCGCCATTCGAAAAAATGGCCATCGAGGGAGTTATTTCTTAATCGCCATTAGATGAAATGGCCATCTAAGGAGTTATTACTGCGTCTAGAATCTTTTATCCGAATCGTTATCAGATAAAATGACTGTCTGGAGACGTTTTCTAAGTCTCCACTAGATAAAAATGGTCGTCTAAGGACTCATTTCTGAGTTGCCATTAGATAAAACGGCCATTTATGGACATACTTAAGGGTCGCCATTAGATAAAATTACCATCTAGGGAATTATTTCTGAGTGGCCATTGGATAGAGGCCTTCTGTGGAAATATTTATGCGTCGCCATTAGATAAAATGGTAGTCTATTGACTTAATTCTGAGTCGCCATTAGATAAAATGGCAGTCCAGGGACTTATTTTTGAGTTGCCATTAGATAAAATTGCCGTCTATAGGCTTACTTACGAGTTGCTATTAGACAAAATGGCCGTCTAGGAACTTATTTCTGGGTCGCCATTAAATAAAATGGCGATCAGGGACTTATTTCTGAGTTGCCCCTGGATAAAATGGCCGTTTAGAGAATTTTTTTGTGTCGCCATTAGATAAAATGGACATCTATAGACTTTACTAATCTTCTGTAGATCAGTTTCCCAGCACAGGAATTGTGCATGTCATATGTATGCATGTGACTCTAGAACTTTCCCGTAATGAACTCAAGGAACGTGCAAACCTAAGAAATACAGTAAACACGCCCATATGTTATATTCATAATAGAAAAAAATACCAAGTACTTAGGGTGCAAGCAGACTTCTATCTGGTCTTAATCTGATTCCAAAAGTAATGTCCCTACGTAGTTAACAACTACTACAGTTCATTTTACAAGTCAATTGCTGTCAATTGTGTCGATAACGACTACTACTTCCTAAAATGATAACTATGGAGAAAATGATCAAGTTAGTGTTGCATTTCTGGCAGGTCCAGTTAGAGTTCAGTGGGAGCATTTCCATAGGAGGATTTTACCTTCGTTCCCTGCGTTGCTGTCTTGCTAGGATTCTCTCATCTTCCAGTCTAGTTACCCCAACACTGCATAATGAATCCCATAGTGGTCTGTTGGAAGCACTTGCTTCAGTCATCTGGATCAATGTTGCATTTCTAAAGTGTTGCTTTTATATCTTTATATCACTTCATTTGAGTCCCCCGTGTTTCGACGTGCATTATGGAGCTGTCTGTTCAAGACCTGATGAAGGAGGCAGTATTCTGGCATACTTATAATATGTCCAGTCCATCTCGACTTTCTTTTTGCCAGAGTGGGCTCCATGCCGATTGATTTGGCACGTGCAAATATTTCTGTATGCGGGATTTTATCTCTCCATGTTAGTCCAAGGATGTGTTGTAGGCATTTAATATGAAAGGCTTCCATAGGCTTTATGTGGCGACGGTAGAGAGCCCAGGATTCTGCACAATGCAATATAGGGTAGAGGCATAAAGCTGCATAGACTGAGACTTTAGTAAATATGTTTAGGTTGTTGTTATCGAATACCCTAGATTGAAGGAGTCCAAAGGATGCTTGATATAATTTCTTCATCTAGGTTGTGCTTGATGGAGAGCACACTGCCAAGATAAGAGAAACTTTCGATTTGTTTGATATTTCCTCTGTTAATTTGGAATGTTAAAGGCTGTACATTATTATTTCTCCGTGCAATCATTTCTGTTTTAGCAATATTTATTTTAAGTGTCATTTTTAATAGATGGAGGAGCCTGTTTCAAGACTGTGTTGGAAAGCCTCAGATGTGTGGGTTACTAGAGCGCAGTCGTCAGCATATTGGAGCTCAAGAAGACATGTTATTTTGGTTTTTGTTTCTGCCTGGAGACGCCAGACGTTAAAAAAGACTATCATCCAAGTGAAATTGAATTTTCACACCGTCATCAGGATGTTGAACTCGATGGCTGAGAAGAGTTAGTACTGCGAAAGAGATGTTGACGATGACAAGAGCCAGGAAGCATCCTTATTTCACTCCAACTTCGACATTGAAGGATTCAGATTTGGTGCTACATGTACCACTACCATTCCTGACCATTTCCAGAGGACTGGTGAAACTATGAACATTTGGGCACACCAGCCAGAGAAGGGAGCCCATTAAAAGGTTTAATGGTCGCTCATGAATGGCAGACCCAAGAGACAATAACAATAACCTACAAGGACAATGCCCTTGAGACTGACCATATATACATACGATCAGCGCCAAATGACCCTCTCCATTCAAGGTAGGACCAGAGGGGACCATGCAATGACTGCTGATGACTCAGCATGTAAACTTATAGTCTCTCCCAAACCCACATCATTAGCTCAAAAGGATAGTGAAGTTGCAGACACTATAAAAAAACTATCGAGCTTCAGGTGGTTTCGAACCCTAGTTCAGCATATTATCAGACAGGGACCATTCCAATAGGCTACCACAACCTTTAACCCTCAAGTCAACTAAGACGTCTTCAAGGGAATCCTGTGACCTGTGCCATAGAAGGAAAATATGACTGTTCAACTTTCAAAAGATCCCTGTATCATCCCATTTTAAATTTTCATAATATCCTTATGTTAAATCAAATCGATTGATAACCTCACGGGTAATCTCTATCATGAATAGTTTAAAAAACGTAGTAGCCGCATTTTGTTATTTAATTCTCAATCATGTCACTTTCACACATTTGTCTCTATATAAGTTTGTTACTAATGAAAAGTGTCACCAAAAATATTTTTATTTTCAATAATTCGCTGAATGTTCTTTTTGGGAAACAGTAAGAAAAATTAAGAAAAAACATTAACAGCGTAAAAAAATATTCAATTAATAATATATCGTATTTTTCTAAAAATATTCCTTCATCGACACTAATCATAGCAACAGAAAATCACTCTAGTCCTTCTGAGAAGCATCATAAGCAAGTAGCTGTCGGATTTGAAATAATTTTTAAAAAGCAATATGGAC
This sequence comes from Palaemon carinicauda, assembly GCF_036898095.1. Lineage (NCBI taxonomy): Eukaryota > Metazoa > Arthropoda > Malacostraca > Decapoda > Palaemonidae > Palaemon > Palaemon carinicauda. The sequence continues at coordinate 20,036,459 of NC_090759.1, forward strand.
AGAAGCAGTTACTCTTGGGACTAATAGTAGCACGGGAGAGATCGCAAAGAAGAAATATTCTATATCTGTATAGGACTTGATTTTATATTTGCTTAGAAACTAAGAGTAAATTATGGTACTACAACATGTTATTTACAAATAATCTTATAAAAAAAGGTTTGAAAATCTAAAAATTAAAAAATCTTAAAACCTAAGAAAACTTAAGTCGAAGAACATAGTTTAAAAATCTATTTAAAAAATCAAAGCTTGAATTAAGCTTAAATCTATCGTAATGGGTATTACCTTGACAAGCAATGAAGCGCGCATAGTTCACGCGGACCTTAAGAATATCAAAGCCTTAAAACTAAAATGAAATTGTGTCGCTGAAACTACTTTAAAATAAGCTTCAAGAACTAAGATAAAACTACACTGCAGGAAAGTATTTTCAAAACCAGTTCTTGAAAAAACGAAATATTTGAGGGGACAGAAGATACTATTGTCTGTTTTCCTAACAATAAAACCACTGTGTATACTACACTGTCATGCAATACTAGCCATTCTCTGCTAAGAATTCTAAGTACTACTCTACTTACATGCAATTGTTGCAGCGCTTCGTGTGGTCGAAACAAAATTATGACAGCAAGACGACACCTAAACACCAATATCTACAAGGCACATTCATAAAAATACAATGGATGTATTTCATACAATCGCGTTTGCAAGTATGTACGTGTAAATATATTACTATAAACATACATACGTGCATACATGTAAATTACAAAACATGAGGAAACAAATATCTGCTGCCTTTTCAGAGAATACATTTCATATCAAATGTTTCACGATATATCCATTTCACCTACATACGAATTTCACGTCTTTTGGAAGTATTCAATGAACAATTCTGAATTATACATGCACGATTTGAATTTTCTTAACATTAAAACACTTAAAACATATAACACCAGAAAATTATAACCAATTAAACCTACCTGTTTACGAAGATGAAATGATTCTTAACGGAGTTTCATCAAATTTTGGAAAACCCCTTTTTTCAGTTGGGATCAAGGGTGCAAGATAAAAAGAATTTTACAAAAACTTTTCAAATGTTTTTGTTTGCGTGATATGAAAAAAGGTTGGATGAATTTCAATTTGTATTCCGGAGAAAGGCAGCATGGATTTCAAGTGGAAAAAGTCTTATGGAGAAGATTTTTTCATTATTATATTTGAAGTCGTTCGTGAATCTTGTTTTTAGATGATTCAGTCGGCTTTTTATTAACAATAAAAACTCAATTTGAACACGCACACTATAGTCTTAGTTTAGTATTTCGGTTTCTAATAAAATTAAACTATTTCAGATCATACTTTGTATACCAAGTGACGAGAATGAGTATATTATTATTACTATTATCAAAAGGGAATAACCAGCCTAATGAGGCAAGTTAGACTCCGGCTAACGAGCATGATAAAATTATTAATGGCTTCTTGGAATTTCTTTGGATTAGTAAATCCTGTTTTAAATACGCCGTTTTGAATAAGCGTATTTGCTGTAAATATTTATAATCTAATTATAATATTTAATAGATACGAGAAATAAGTGATTACTTCAGGAATTCTGAGTCGATTTAAGAGATCATAACAAAACTATCATTAGAATTAATGTAAAAAATAAATTACCGTAAAAATTCTAATTAACAAAATATTAAAAAGACGTCGATAATCCATAAGACTCTTTTAACCAGAAACAAACAAAGAAACAATCACAGCCTACAGGATACGGCCTACACAAAAATAATTATGTATATATATAGGCCTAACCTTATACCATTGGCCATGAACATTGGGCATGGGATGGACTCTGACCTTCTTAGGAAATAATACTGGTCCGGCTGGCTTGAGGCTGATGGACTTCTTACGTTGTTCCCGGACGCTGATGCTCGCGCCCACAGCCCCATACATGGTTGACGCCTTCTGCAGGAGACACACGAAGAAAAGGATACTGTTATTAAACATGACTATTCTCGAGGTGGCTGATGATCTACATAAATCAATGAATAACACCATGCTGATACACAAACACATTCCATCCTGTTCGTAATACAAGGTATTTATTTAATTCTAATAGTCAGGCCGCCTCAATCAAGAGGCTCAATACTACACAGTACTCTAGAAGTTATATTCCAGCTGTGACCAAGATGTGGAATGATCTTCCTAATCGGGTAGTAACGCTCAATCGGTAGAACTTCAAAAGTTCAAAGTTGCAACAAATGTTTTTATGTTGAACATGCTTACTTAAGTCCTTTTATAGTTTACATATCAAATATCTGTATTAATGTTGTTAATGTTTTTAAAATATATTCTTATTTCTCATTACATCTTATATCGTTTTTTTATTTCCTTATTTCCTTTCCTCAATGGGCTATTTTTCCCCTTTGAAGCCCTTGGGCTTATAGCATCTTGCTTTTCCAACTAGGGTTGTAGCTTGGCTAGTAATAATAATAATAATAATAATAATAATAATAATAATAATAATAATAATAATAATAATATATCAAATTAAAGTAGATGTTCTAACATGAAAGAAAGATAACTGGAAATGGGCAGGACATACGAAAATGAAAGGCAATAGATGGGCATTAAGCATAACAGAATGGGCCCTAGAGACTGTAAAAGAAGCATGGAAAGGAAGAGAAGACGATGGATTGACGAATCAAGAAAGTTTTCGGTTGTGGACTGGCACAAAAACACCATAAACCCACACATGTGGAAGTACAAGTCTGAGGCCTTTGTTCTGCAGTGGACTAGTAACGGCAGACGATGATGATGCTATATAGTATTCATAGAAAATATAAACATAGGGCAGTAAGTGATTAAGAGACAAAGATATTCATTAATATACATACTGTATCACTATATAAATACATATACATACGTGTGTATATTAAATATATATATACATTATATATATATATATATATATATATATATATATATATATATATATATATATATATACATACATATATACATACATATATATATACATACATATATATATACATACATATATATATACATACATATATATATACATACATATATATATACATACATATATATATACATACATATATATATACATACATATATATATATATATATATATATATATATATATATATATATATATATATATATATATATATATATATATATATATATATACATATATTATAGCCACGAAGAGAAAAATGAAAAGAGATTGTCTTATAATTGATACCATCTCTCTGAATATGTCGATTATAAGACGAAAGTACTAACTGCAATTAAGTCATATATATATATATATATATATATATATATATATATATATATATATATGCATATATGTAAATATATACATTATATATATATATATATATATATATATATATATATATATATATATATATATATATATATATGTGTGTGTGTGTGTATGTGTGTGTATATATATATATATATATATATATATATATATATATATATATATATATATATATATATATATATATATGCATATATGTAAATATATACATTATATATATATATGTGTGTGTATGTTTGTGTGTATTTTTAAAGCCTTGTGAAATGAAAAACAATATTAACTAGAGGGGCAATTAGTTGAGAGCATACCCTCACCACGCCTAGCAGTCTAATTTTGGTCTCACCTCCAATGCTTACTTGTACCTCGATGTATTTTCTTAAAAATCTAATGGACTTATAGGGCCACACCTCACAAGTCCACCATGTTTCGTTGAAATTGGTAAAGTATTTTTTACGCAATGTTGTTCGCAAACAAAAATTATACTAACAAAATATTTGCCATTCACTTAACATTGCGATTATTTACAAAGTACTGCTGCGTGTTTGCACTTTGATGTACTTAATCCAAAATATTACAGATACATCCTTTGGGTCATACATAATGTGACGCCGAAGTTGGGTCAAAATCCATAAGTGAAATAGATGGATTATATAGTTTCGTCGTGCAGATAACACCCGTAGATGACAGTTCTGATTTCTTACATACAAATAATGAGCGATTTTAATAATAATCTTTTACAACGCAGCAACGATTCTATATTTTGAATCAACCCAAAGAACAAAATGCAAATTTAAAAGCTAAGTTAAATTGATAAAACTCATAAAAAAAATTTTGTATACAAATAAGTAACTCAAAATCGAATTAACAAAAAGAAAGCCAGATTACGAAGCCGCTTGATAAAAAAAAAAAAAAAAGCCAAATAAGAAAAGAAAAGAAAAGGGGAGAACAATAACATGGGATGATCTAGTTTCTCATCTTGGCTCCACCAATGGCACTTTAACGTAAATAACAAATAAATGGAGGAATAAAACAAAAGGACGAAAGTCTTTTCTAGTTCAACAGAGAACAATTGTAGGCCAAGTTCGATGAACGGCTTGAAAACAATTCTGGACGGGCCTGATCTTACTGAAATATCTTGTGAATGGGAGGACATTATAAAATGAGCTCGTGATGGAACGTAATGTGTATTTATGTATGTATGTATATACTGTGTATATATATATATATATATATATATATATATATATATATATATATATATATATATATATATATATATATATATTTCCACGCATATATACAGTATATAAACAAATTAATAAATTCATATATATATAATATGTGTATGGATGTAGATATATGTGAGTATGTTTGTGTGTCATGGTCCAGTGATTAGGGCATTTATACCATCATTATAAGAGATCGAGATTGGTTCCAAGTCAGCAAAGATATTATAACATTCTGTCCAACATTCTGTGGCTTACCGAGTCTAACCAATGAATTATATACCTAGTAATTAGTCGATTCTGGCACGTATTGACGAGAGGCAGAATGACGGAGCTCACAATCACCTGGTTGTGGTGGCCAAAGTGGTAACGCTCCCTGACTGGTGAATGCCAGACTGGGGTTCGAGTCCAGCTCTAACTTGATAGTTTCTTAGGTCGCTGCCGCCTCACCATTCTTGTGAGCTAAGGATGAGGGGTTTGAGGGAGCCTATAGGTCTACCTGCTCAGTCATCAGCAGCCATTGCCTGGCCCTCCTTGGTCCTACCTTGGATGGAAAGGGCCTTGGGCGCTGATCATATGTATATATAGTCAGTCTCTAGGGTATTGTCCTGCTTGATAGGGCAATGTCACTGTCCCTTACCTCTGCCATTCATGAGTGACCTTTAAACCTTTAACAGACTATCGGGGACCGAAACGCTATTCATCATAAATAAAAAGAGTTGCATATTGAAACCAGAGGGGCGTTCAGTAGAGTGCAGACTTCCGCCGCGGCAGCTTATTTCTAGACTTTTTGCTCGACCCTGACCTTGACCTTTGACCTTAACATGTATAAATTGGAGTGGATTTTGATACATTCAAAAATGAACCAAGTTTGACCTTTAACCTCGACCTTCCAAAGTTTGATAATTTTCAGCTTTTTCCATAACAGTTAATCGCTGCAAGTTTCCTTAATTTACAATCAAAATTGTGGCCAGAAGTTGTTCACAAACAAGCGCACACACATACAAACAAACACAAACAAGAAGTAAAACATAAACACCTTCCACATTCGTTGGCGGAGGAAATTAATAGACACCCACATACGTGAAATAGAAAAAAATATATGAATAACGTTAACATCAAGAATTGAGGGAAATAACTATATCTCTGGGAACTAATGAACTCAGGATTACGTGGAATGTCTTGCTTCAGATTAACCAAGACTAAAGATTTAGAATATATCTATAAAAGGAACCAAATGGAAAAATTTGTTTTTATCATAGAAAATACTGGAAAAAGAAATCACCCATGACTATCATGTTCAGTAAATAAGAAATTACGAGTTTAATGTAAAGTTTGCAAGTAAAAGGAACAAAACAATCAACGAAAAATGGAATTAGTGTGGTGAATGAGGAAGTCCTATTAATAGCATCAAGATAAATCTTTCCTGGTGGGCATTCTAAAGCACACTTGAAATTTAGATGTAGAGAGAGAGAGAGAGAGAGAGAGAGAGAGAGAGAGAGAGAGAGAGAGAGAGAGAGAGAGAGAGAGAGAGAGAGAGCTAAGAAATGCATGACTTGAGCGCGTTAGTGGAAGACCGAGAATGCTTGTAGAAAAAAAAAAAAAAAAAAAAGACTTCTGGATAGAGTAAAACCGATTAGGAAGTAAAAAACGACTGGACTACCAGTGAAGTACTACAGTACGTTCATGATAGCTTGATTGAGTGGCTGGCAAGGGTTTGTAAGATTTACTTTGATGGGGGGAAAATTCCTCATGAATGGGCGAGGAATATCAAAGACGTATAGTAGGATTTAGATTTAGTAAACAGGGTAGGGAATAAGTCGTGAGAGGAGAACTGTGTGCATAAGAAGGGAGAGATGCGTACATAAAATTCGTTATAAAACCGTTACAGTAAGTTTGAAAACAAAAGAAAAATTATAGAATGTGGAATGTAGAAAATTTAAGGTGAGGATAATATACAATTAAAATTTCTACAATAGAAGCAAAGCATTTGTTATAGTATATAAGCAGGTGAGTTACTGGAATGAGTAAAACAAGAGAGTTCAGAGAAAGGATAGAGGATATACTTGCCAAATATTTTTTATAAGAAAATTATATACGAATATTGTGGAAGGATTTATAAATGGCGATTATATTAAGCTGATTAGGGTAAGTGAAGAGAAACAGCATAACCAACCAGGTTTTTTTTTTTATTTTTATTTTTTTTTTTTGGGGGGGGGAAATAAAAAATTTGAGAGTGAAGCCACTTTGACACTTGCACGATTTTCACTTTCGCAATACGTTGTATAGGTGATTACCTGATTAAAGTCTTCATGCAGTGTGTGTGTGTGTGTGTGTGTGTCAATAAAGGGTAGAATAGCGTGATAATTTAAAAACGACAACTTTTTAACATTTAAAAAAATATCTCTACGCATCCCCGACCCTTCAAACAATCCACACAAAAAAACTTTAGTCACTGACACGAAACATTGCTGATACAAAAGTCATACAATAATATGAGGAAGGCCTAGTAAATGGCAAGACAGACGTAAGTAAATGGAGGGCCGGAATGCGGATAACAACGTGTAAAATGGGCGTGGATGGCTCAGTACCAGGAATACGTTCGATCCACCAATAATGGGAGTTTTGGAGACAACTAAAGCGACTGGAATTCATGATTTTTTTCTTCACATGGGATTATTCACAACTAAGCAATTAAAGGATGAATGTGTTAGAGACTATCATGCTGCCTTTCCTCTAGCTGCACCTCGGAAAACAGTGTGTGTAATATACACACACACAATTTATTTGTTTATGTATGTGTATATGCGTGTGTGTTTAAGGGGCTACGTGGAGCATCTCACCTTACAAGCACAAAAGAGATTCCCACACATACGAAAATCCTAATTTGACGTATTTGATACGTGGTATGGCATGCAAGTCCAAGAATGACTTTGGAAACCACACCCACATACACGCACAGACACACACACATTATATACATATATGTATATGTATGTATGTATGTATGTATATATATATATATATATATATATATATATATATATATATATATATATATATATATATATATATATATATATATATTCATACTATTACTATTACCATGATTACTAGCTAAGTTACATCCCTAGTTGGAAAAGGACTCCAACAGGCAAAATATCCCAATGAGGAATGAAAATACGTAAGCCAATGAATAGTGTGCCAGACCCGTAAGGTGATACCCGAGAGGCGAGGTGAATGCAACTAAGCTTTATTAAACAATCACCGAGTTTATATACAGCGACTTCCTAGGAAGAACATCACAAAAATTCAAACCTTATAAAGCTTGTACTAACATGAAAACACAGGTTGGTCTATCCGACTATGGAAAACTATGATACAGAGGCTATGGCACTAACAAAGACTAGAGAACAATGGTTTGATTTTGAAGCGTCCTCCTCCTAGATGGGTGCTTACCATAGCTAAAGTGTCTTTTCTACCATTAGCATGTGGAAAGTAGCCACTAAAAAAACTGCAATTCCATAGTTAACCCATCGAATGAAGTATGTATGTATATATAATATATATAATATACATATATATATATATATATATATATATATATATATATATATATATATATATATATATATATAATATATATAAGTAGTAGGTTGGCCAGGGCACCAGCCACCAGTTGAGATACTACCGCTAGAGAGTTATGGCCAGACAGTACTACATTGGATCCTTGCCTTTGGTTACGGTTAATTTTCCCTTTGCCTACACATACACCGAATAGTCTTGCCTATTCTTTACAGATTCTTCTCTATCCTCATACACCTGACAACACTGTGATTACAGAACAATTCTTCTTCACCCACGGGGTTAACTACTCCCTTGTAATTGTTCAGTGGCCACTTTCCTCTTGGTAAGGGTAGAAGAGACTCTTCAGCTATGGTCAGCATCTCTTCTAGGAGAAGGACACTCCAAAATCAAACCATTGTTCTCTAATCTTGGGTAGTGTCATAGCCTCTGTACCATGGTCTTCCACTGTCTTGGGTTAGTTTACTTGCTTGAGGGTACACTCGGGCACACTATTCTATCTTATATCTCTTCCTCTTTTTCTTTAAAGTTTTTATAGTATATATATAGGAAATATTTATTTTAATGTTACTGTTCCTAAGATATTTTGTTTTACCTTATTTCTTTTCCTCATTGGGCTATGTTCCCTGTTGGAGCCCCTGGCTTATAGCATCCTGCTTTTCTAACTGGGGTTGTAGATTAGCAAATAATAATAATAATAATAATAATAATAATAGTAATAATAATAATAATAATAATAATATACATAATACATTTAAATAATATGTATACAGTACATAATATATATATATATATATATATATATATATATATATATATATATATATATATATATAAAATATATATATATACAAATATATACAATATATATAATATATAGTCTATATAGTATATATATATATATATATATATATATATATATATATATATATATATATATATATATATATATATATATATATATATATATATATATATAAAATATGTATATATAAATATATATAAATATATATATATATATATATATATATATATATATATGCGTATATATATAATATATATACAGATATAAAATATGTATATATAAATATATATATGTATATATTATATATATATACATTGTATATATACATACACACACACATATATATACACATATACATATATACACACACATATATATGTATATATATATATATATATATATATATATATATATATATATATATATATATATATATATATATGCACACATATATATATACATGTATGTATATATATCAACGGGTTTTTTCGATGTCAACTAAACCACTTAATTTTTTTTTCTACAACAAACTTAATTTTACTTCATGTATATTTATTGATGTATATTCTACAATTAAAAATTTTCACGCATGAAATAGTAATGGGAAATTAACTATTTAATAAAGAAATTATCATTAATAAACTTTGCCGGCAAACATGAGCAACGAAGTAATAAAACCGAATGTAAATTTCTGTGTTTCGACTTAAGAGACAAAATAAACAGATCGATGTACAATGTTTACATACAGCTCTACCTAGCTTAGTCTAACCCGTATCCCCCCAAAAATATCTAAAAAATGGGAGATTATTTTTTACCCTAATCGATAAAAGCTGTAATTTACCTGATAAAAATTATAGAAATTAACCATTCCTTCATTATAATTACAGTATATCTCATTTATATGCAAATGAGGGCATCGGTTTCTGCATCATTTGCGTTTCCAGGCGTCTGA
>NC_090759.1:20071372-20073872 GCF_036898095.1 Palaemon carinicauda
CGGGGCTCCCCCCTTCCTGCTGGCAGGGCGGGCTCCCCCCTTCCCGCTGGCAGGGCGGGGCTCCCCTTTCTCCTGGCAGGCCGGGGCTTTCCCCTTCCTGCTGGCATAGTAAATCTTCATCATTTAGTTAAATTTCCTTTTCTTCAATGTTTCTATATGCATCTGAGTGGAACTTCTGTAACCTATGTATATTACCAGAGTCCTTATCAGCTTTACAATATAATTATTTACCAAATATCCCTTTTTAATATCTCTTTTCGGCGACTTGTCCACTTACATTCAAGAATTTATTTTTATGCTTAATGTGCGGCGACCAATTCAAAAACACTCTCGTTGGCAACTTTCTAGTAAATAAACTTTCAAGTAAATAAACAGATAAATAAACAAATGAACAAATAAGTAAGAAAAATAATAAATCTCAACTTCTAACTACATTTGAACAAATACCTTTAAATTTTCTATAAAGAATTAAAGGTACTTTATCTTTTACAGTAAGTTTAAAATTTGTCAGAAGAAAAAAATCATCACTTGCTTATTTGGATTCATCAGTTTGATACGGATAGAAAAGTTTCGGTATCTATTTTGATATAACGTAAACTTAGTCGAAAAAAAGCATATGTAACAAGGGCGCATTAGTAATGCAATATGTAATTACAGATTAGTTATTTTTTCCTGAGAGGATTTCGTTTGCAAAGAGAAATATGTTAAAAACAAGATTTCTTTCGGTTTGCCGGTGTACATTTTGTATTAATTTAGAAATACACATTATACTATTGAAATGTTTGCTTTGTACATATGTTTCTTGATATATTCCTATAGTCCCTGCAAAATTTCTTGAAAGTCTGAATATGTTTGACTGCCCATATAAAGGCTTAATGTATATTTATGTGAGGCAGAGTTAAGCATAGTGTGAAACAGGGAGTTTTGGTCCCCTATGCGAGAACGGCCCCGAGTTGAGAGTGGTCGCTATGTTCTCGACATAGCCCAAGACATAGGTTATCAGGAAATGTGAGTTAAAAACGTTATCAGGAAATGCGAGTTAAAAAGTTAGCAGAAAATATCCTGGGGTGGTCCTGGCACCCGGCCTAAAAGGATTACACCATTGAACAATGGTGTCACATACTTATATCAAGATTATGAACATGGAGTTTAAAAAGCGTCAGGTTTTTCGCCATCAGTTTAGGATAAAAGTAAGATTCTGAAGTACAAACATGTGAACAATTTTCAAAGTATTACCAACCTGAAGTGCTTAAAATAACTTTCTTAGAAATAACAGGTCTCCAAAAATTTGAAAAAAAAAAAAACTCTCAAAATTTATTTCTTTTAATGATGTTAGATGAGAGACTGCGTGTTTCTCAAATTTTTTAAATATTGGTTTCATCCTATAGCCAACATGAAATAACTTCACATTGCTTCTGGTCTCCCTCTGGACATATATTGTATATCAAGAGAAATCAGTAGGCTAATATCACCCAATAATAAACTAAAGAAAGGTAAATTCCAGAGAAACCGATATTTTCAAAATCACTATTCATAAAAAGGCGATCAGAAATAACCAGTGTAACCTATCTAGGGGCCATGTCCTCAACGTTGGCTGTCAATTGCCTCCACCTGGTTCTGTCTCTAGCGCTCTGTATAAATTGTCCAGCTGTTACATTCTCATTTACATCTTCCAATAAGCTGTCCAAAAACTGGGGTAATAAAACTGGAAAAATAAACATGTACCGTAAAAAAAGAAACGGTACTATACGAACTGAAAATGCTAAGCTAAAAGGGGAGAAAAACATTGCTTACAACCTTGAAATTAAGTTCTTGAAAGCGCACGCACCCCTCGCCCCATTGGTACCATATTCTAGATAGCTTTTGGGCATTTGTTTACGAACTCTGACCCAAAATTAGTTCTTGTTCCAAAAAAAATTCTGTTTTATCTATTGAAATCCTTGGTGTGTTGTTCCTCGAAAATAACGTAACTTTGTTCTTTTTTTTTCCCTGTCTTTTCACAAATCTCACAATAAAGACGTAGCGCAACAGATTATCAGTAACTAGATAATATCAGCTTAGTTAGAAATGAAGTTTGTAACTTTAACACTGAAATGGATAACACGGAGTCAAGCTGCCAACTAATCATAAAGAGTTCATCAGTAACATAACTGGTATGGAATGAACATCTTAGCCCCCATTCTTCTTTGACTCTCACTAATCTCTCCCCCTCTCTCACCCCTTCTCGATCTCACCACCCTCAGACTCTCTCTCTCTCTCTCTCTCTCTCTCTCTCTCTCTCTCTCTCTCTCTCTCTCTCTCTCTCATAATAAATGATAAAAGATAGCGTCTAGGTTATATCCCCCATTTACATAAAACTCAATTTCAAAATAAATATAATCCTGAGAAACATTACAAGTTCTTTTCTCTAGAGACATGCTGTTCGTAAAGTGAATTTTTATCCCACTAAGAACTGGAATAGTTGAAAGACAAACAGGCAAGAATGGAAGTAATAATGTGG
>NC_090759.1:20076372-20096372 GCF_036898095.1 Palaemon carinicauda
TGCATGTATCTATATTTGTAACATAAAATATATAACAAACCAAGAAGCCACGTGGATAAATGCTATTTGATGTGAATGCAATTCCAGCTTGGTTAGTGTATACTTGGAAGATTTATTGAATGTGGAATGAATAACAGAATTAAGGGTGAATATTACAAGTGTAGAAGTAGAGGAAGTACTTTTGAGAAAGTTTGCAAATGGCACTGTTGAGATAGTAAAATATGCAATTTGAGGGTAAAGAATGAAAAATAACGAAGAGTCCATGCAATTGTATGTTAGACGAAACATTAAGGTGGTGAAAACGAGATTAACAAGCTGCCTAGGGTCTGCAAGGTATATTTTTAGGAAAGAAAGGTTCCAAATAAATGGGTGATATGAATACTTGCTAATATGTACAGACCTTGCACTGATATAGTAGACCGGAAGAACGATAGACTCAAATTTAGGGATTCAGAAATATAAATAAAGATATGTAAAAGATACAAATGATAGAAAATGTAAAAGGAACAAAGGTCTCTTAATTTCACCGGAAAAACTTGCAGAGAAATAGGAGTGGTGTAACTTTCTGGCAACAACCTGTACAAAAAGGTGATACGGGTATTTGGTTAACAAATATGTACAGTATATGCAGGTCAAACATTGACGACCACCAACCCACCTCTCTCTCTCTCTCTCTCTCTCTCTCTCTCTCTCTCTCTCTCTCTCTCTCTCTCTCTCTCTCTCTCTCTCTATTTATATATATACACACACACACACACACACACATATATATATATATATATATATATATATATATATATATATATATATATATCATATAGTTATCATTATTATTACTAGCTAGGCAACAACCCTAGATGGAAAAGAAAGATGCTTTGAGTCCAAGGGCTCCAGCTGGGAAAAATAGCCCAGTGAGGAAAGGAAACAAATAAATAATTAAACTATAAGAAAAGATAGACAATCAAAATAAACTATATCAAGAACAGCAACAACTTTAAATTAGACCCTTCACATATAAACTATAAACAAAAATTAAAAAACATAAGGAAGAGAAATTAGATGGAACAGTATGACCGCATGTACCTTATAGCAAGAGAATTCTAATTCAAGACAGTGGAAGGCCCTGGTACAGAGGCTATGGCACTACCCAAGACTAGAAAACAATGGTTTGATTTTGGAGTACCCTTCTAGAAGAGCTGCTTACCATAGCTAAAGTCTCACGCCTTACCAAGAGGAGAGTAACTACTGAACAATTACAGTGCAGTAGTTAACCTGTTGAGTGAAGAAGAATTGTTTGGCAATCTCGGTGTTATCAGGTGTATAAGGACAGAGGATAAAGTGGAAAGAATATGCCAGACTATTCAGCGTATGAGTAGGCAAAGAAAAAATGACCCGTAACTAGAGAGAAGGGTCGAATGTAGTACTGTCTGGCCAGTCAAAGGACCCAATAACTCTCTCGAGGTAGTATCTCAACGAGTGGCTGGTGCCCTGGCCAACTTACTACCTAGTTAGTGTTTGTCAATATTTCTAAAATATAAAACCTACATTAAGCGCAATATGTACCAGGTAAAACCAATAGCTTGTCATTCATCAAAATGTGATTTGCATAAACCAATTTGACTAATTATTTTATTTTTCAATTACTAGCTATCAGCGCATCAGCTATAGGAATAAACATTTATCTGAATGGTTACGCTTACCGATTCACAGTCTATTCCATATGTAATTTATGGAGTTATCTTGATAATAGGTTCCTCCCTACTATCTATGTATAATTGATATTGGAAACATCCCTGACTGGCAATCTGTTTGACGGGAATTCGAGACCCGGTCAAGCTCGATAGTTCCTAGTAGTGTCTGCAGACTTGCCATCCTTGCAAGCAAAAGATGGGAAGAGGAACCTAAAGGTCTACATGCAGTATTATCAGCAGTCATTGCCTGGTTTTCCCTAGTCTTAGTTTGATGGAGAGGGGGGATTGAGCGATGATCATATGTATATATGGTCAGTTTCTACGGCATTGCCCTGTCCTTTGCCTCTGCCATTCATGGCGACCTTTAAAAATTTCATATTCTCTCTCTCTCTCTCTCTCTCTCTCTCTCTCTCTCTCTCTCTCTCTCTCTCTCTCTCTCTCTCTCTCTCTCTCTCCTATACGTATATTCTCTATATTTGAGAGCCAATTCAGTCGAGCTACATACAAACTAAATATTTCTATCGAGTATATCACGCATTCATACATCTTAATATGACTATTTATTTGCAATATATATTGTACATACATATTTTTATATATACTTTACGCATATGAGTGTAGGTCTAAATTCCTCTTGTAATAAACACAAAATGATTATGAACACAAGTTTCCAACATAAATACTATTTATCAACAATGCAAACAATAACGGATTTCTACAATAAAAAATAACAAACATCTTTGATAAACACGAAGTAACACAGGGCAGACACACGAATATACAATGCTTGCATGTTAGAGGCAAACTTCAATTCTAGTCAAATATAATTGTCATTCTATACACACACACACACCACATTCGGTATTATCTAATTAACGTAAATATCATACAATAAATACATACATAATTAACACGACTTGAAATTGTATCTAAGCTAACAGTTACAATAAATAAGATCGATAAGATGGGCCAGGCGACTTAGTATGGCAGCCTACATCTATAACACGGATAGGTAATGACCTTGAATGCGGCAATAAGAAGGGGATGGAAAGGGGGAGGTGAAGAAACCTGGACAAGAGGGAAGAGGGAGAAAGCAAGAAGGGGGATGGAACTCGCTACATTCTAACCCCCTCCATGACAGGGCCAACGTTGAGTGTTATTGACTTGAGGTGATGTTATTAATGACAACCAGCATAGGAATAGTGTATGCTTCTTAACCAGCTGTGTCTGCATGGATTATTCAAAACTACACCCATTTCATGGCATAAACTCATTGCCTTCGCCAAAATCGAAGATTTTGCGAAGGTTATGTATTCACCACTGTCGTCTGTTTCTTAGTTCGATTATTTGTTTGATTGTTTGTGATCAACTTTACATAAAACTACTACATCGATTTTGACTAAACTTTGGAGACATATTGGGTATGACCCAAGGATGAATCTGTAACAGTTTGGATAAAATACTGTACATCAAAGTTCAAGTACAGCAGTACTTTGAAAATGACCACAATATTAAGTGAATACCAAATATTTTGTTAGTTTATTTTTTGTATGTGAACAGCATTACACCAAAACTACAAAGCCAATTTATTAGAAACTTGGTGGACATGAGGGGGTATGATCCAAGGACAAGTTCATTAGATTTTGAAGAAAACACATCGCAGTACAAGTATGCAGTGGGGTCAAAAGCAACATATAGGCTACTTGGCGTGGCGAAGGCATGTTTTCTACCGAGTGCCACTCTAGTTACCTCCGCCAACGAAGTTGGACGGATGTTATGTTTTACACCTGTTTGTGTGTGTGTGTGTGTGTGTGTGTGTGTGTGTGTGTGTGTGTGTGTGTGTGTATGTGAACAGCCTCCTGACCACAATTTTAATCGTAATGAAACTTGTAGGGATTAACTGTTACGTAAAAAGCTGGAAATGACTAAATTTTGGAAAGCCAAGGTCACGGTCTAGCAAAATGTCCAATTCACGTATTCAGCCATAAGTTTGGACATCGTTGTCACAGACTTCAAACTTGGTTCGTATTTGAGTGTATGAAAATCCACGCTAATTTATACTTGTTAAGGTCAAAGCTCAAGGTCGAGCAAAAGGACAAGAAATAAGCTGCCGCAGCGGAGGTCTGCGCTCTACTGAGTGCCCCTGTAGTTTTCTCTGCATTAAGCACTATTCGCATTACAAGCAAACCTTTGGTACACTTACAAAAGTCTAATTTTCCACAGTACGAATTAACTCACTTTGTTTAAACAAGGCAAAAAAGTGTTAAATGAGTTGAAGTCAAGGTCAATATTTTTAAAGGTAACTCATGAAAGACAGAGGTAAGGGACAGTGACAACGCCCTAGCAGGACAATACCCTAGATACTGACCATATATAAATATGATCAGCGGCCGAGCCCTCTCTCTACCCAAGCTAAAACTAGGGAGGTCCTGGTAATGACTGCTGATGACTCGGCAGGTTGACCTATAGGCTCTTTCATCCCGCACGGCAGGGACTTTTCCAATATCCTACCAAAACCGAATTCGGACTAAAACGCTGATATATAACGGCATATAGACAAATACCGTACCAAATTATCATACTACCTCAGAATCTTAATCACATCTACAAGCAATATTTTATAATTCCAGGTGTACGAAAGGGAATGATGCAATCAATTCACTCACTATCACGACGCTATTACGGAATACGGAAACCTAATTTCTTACCAAGTCATTAGGGGCTACGTCGGTAACCTTATGCCCACTTTCTTCATCTGGCAGATATTGGTACCTAGTCATAATTAGCTGCACTATTTACCGTTCATTAACAACTAATTAAAGAACATAATGTACTAATTCTCAGATCCAATTATCGCAAACGAACATATCTCTTCCCTAAAACGGTCACTATTAATGACCTACTTTTGTTCCTACATTACCTATAACAACTTCGGTACTGCCACAAATAGCGACCAAAGACTAAATTGTGATGGCACATATGTCAGCGGTCTACAACAAATTTTCCAACATTATTTAGCATGTAGCAGAACTTGAGTAAACTTAAAGCATTATTGCCATTCATACACCGTGCAACACACCAACAAAAACCCGTGGGACCATTTTTTTTTTGTCCGGTCCAAAATTCTTTTGGGGCTGAAAATAGTTAGTATTGAAGAATGTTATCCACGTCAGCTGCAAATTACAACCTGGTGTTCCCCCCCCCCCCCCCCCCCCAAAATAAAAAACCACTATATTGGAAATATAATAAGTCTGCATTATCTACATGCCATTTTGCCTTCGGAATAAAACAATTCTTATGCTTAAGTCAAATGAAATGAGTCACTTAATACTTTTATGCAATTCAAAACAGAAAAAGGGAACATTGCTCTGAATTAAGCCATGCATTGACCTTAAGAAAGAGCGAAGACTATTGGACCCATGAAAATACAATACCATGAAAGAAAGTTAATGAACAAACCATCCTATTTAGATATCTATGGTGGAGGCAATATCTTAATTTCCCGAATAAAAAAAAACCCTGAAATCAAAGAATAAACTGCGAGCATAAGAGTTCAAACAAAAGAAAAGAAAGTATTTTCGTTATCGTTTCTTCTCTTATTGCATACGATGTCACGAAACGTTCAAGAATGACGTCAACGTAACAGGATACGGAGCAACATCTCAAGTCAGAGTACCACAACAGCAAGTCATAAAACTGCCCATAAAAGTAGTAACAGTTAATAGCACAAACTCCCCCAGGGAACGTGATGACTGCTTTGCGCACAGGCGGAGGGAGACTAGTGGAAGCCAGGATTAATAGAGTACTCTATCAATCCTGGTGGAAGCCAAGACAAAAATGATAAACATGGAAGAGGAGAAGCTTCCCGAGGTAGAAAAATAATAGAAGAGCCTATAAAGGAGACGAAGATATGAGACGAAGGAAGAGAGCGAGGAGAAGGAAAATAAATGATTAGGATAAATGGAAAGGGATAATAGAAGAAGGAAATAACTGAAATTCTTATAATTCGAAACTGATTATTCTTATAATTTTTATCTTAAGACTCGCAATGTTGATCCACAAAATAGCTGTCTGTTATTCAAGGAGCATAAGAATAGAAGACAAACATACTTAAATATTTGTCATTGATGATCCAGCTGATGGGGACGTTTAACGAATCAGATTTTCACATGCAGGAGAAAAAAAAAAAAAAAAAAAAAAAAAAAAAAAAAAAAAAAAAAAAAAAAAAAAAAAAAAAAAATACGCGCAAATAATGTTTCAACTTCGATTAATGTGAATAAAGGCCAACATCAACTGCGCTAGAAAGAACCGTAAAAATAGGTTTAACAAGCAATGGTTATCCTAGTCCCAACTGTTATTGGGGATATAACATCACAGCTAAGAACGGATCAAGTGTTTTTCCTTATCCTTGTAAGTCGAGCACCATAATCCCATAACTTCAATCCTTGTCGTAAGATTGAAAAAAAAAAGGTTAATAAGAAAAGGGAGGAAAATTAGCTCTACTTGGAAGAGAACATGAAAAGGACATTTTCATAGCACTAAAAAATTTTACAGCAAATGGCAATTATTTTTCTAGTGAATCAAATAACAATATGGAGAAAAGTATAAATCATGTTTTCCGTTTTCCAGTCGATCAAAGCAACAAATAAAGATTTCAACTATTTTCAAATACTCACATTTCAAAACACTGATTTCAACCATTTTTAAATACATTTCAATTTTAAGAAAAAAACTAGAGGCAGTAACTTAGCCGAAGAGCAGCATTTAAATACAAAATATGTTTCAATATGAATAATTCCGAACACTTCAATAAAACAGTATTGATAAATTTTTCAGTAATGCAATGGAATGTGTAGCGTCCTGTGCACCAGGTATTGATGTATATTTGTCAATGCAACTGAAAGGTCAGGGGGTGACATAGAATTACTGAAGCAGAGGTTCCGTGACAGGGTTGCTTTTAAAAACGTTTAATGTGTTCTGATTTCACTTCCCTAAAGGCAGTTCCGTTCTTTCCGGTGAAAACATTCGCTGGCCAAAATGTTTCCGGGAATACTCCAAATATGAGTCTTCTTTGTGTATTTCCATATCCAGAAATCTTTGGTAAACTATGTTAATGATTATTAAAACAGCATTGTTAAAAAAAAAAAAAAAAAAAAAAAAAAATTAAAAAAAGGGAGGACACTTCGTTAAGACTTGAAGCATAAAACTGGTTGCTGGGACCAAATTGCTCGATTATTGGGATCAACAGCTAATTTTCCAGTCATTTCGTTTTAGAAATTCGATGATAGATCAGTGGAGGTCAGGTATTGGAAGCCCAATGTAAATGCTCAAAATCTAACCACCATTCACTCCCAGAATGTGGCTCTCTCTCACCCTTTCAACGTGTTTCCTGAATCATTCAACACAGTTCTCCCTAAAATAAAGGTAAGACATAAAAATAAAAGAAGTACATCATCACATTTTCCTGTAGTGACCATTTTTTTCTTTATTTCCAAGCAGTCAATGGTTTACCTGCATCAGTTTCCTAGTAACCCAAAAAATTAATTTGGAATTTTACAAATATTAGCTTACGTCAGCCAAAAAAATTACTTGCATCCATCAAATATGACGGCTTAATCTAAAACCTCTAAGAGCGGTTGCAATAATATCAACCACACAAATCTCTTAGAAAAAAAAATGACGCAAAAATATAATGAGCATAAGTGAATCTCAGAGATTTAAGAGTCAAAATTTTATATGAAATTAAAACAGTTACAGGGAAAATTATGAAGTGAAAAACGGTAAGATATGGATAGCTTCTCTCTACATATGTCAATGTACAGTTGGCGTCATTAATTCCGGTACACTTCACGGGAAATAAGGAGAAGACTGACAGCTGTACATTGTAGCAGGTAACGTGTTTAGCCAAAGAGAAACTGTATTACAAAGTCGCTGAGCTTGTAAACACGTAACTAAAATAATCTTTATTTATTCTACAAAGTGATGTTAAGCAGAAGGCAATAATTTTCTATAAAGCACTTCGCAAATTCATAAAACTTTTTTTTTTCATCAAGTGTTTACAAGCTTAGCGACTTTGTTTCCAGGCAGCATTAACAACAATTTCTCTTCTTGTGGCCTTATTGGTAAAGTCTCTCCCTGGTAATCGCCAGACGGGGGTTCGAGTCTCGCTCAAACTCGTTAGTTCCTTTAGTGTCTGCAATCTTACTATCATTGTGAGCTAAGGATGGAGGATTAGGGGAAGCATATAGGAATACCTGCAGAGTCATCAACAGCCATCACCTGGTCCGCTCTGGTCCTAGTTTAAGTGGAGAGAGGGCTTGGTCGCTGATCATATGATATATGGCCAGTCTCTCTATGGCATTGACCTGCTTGCTAGGGCAATAGCACTGTCTCTTCCCTCTGCCCTTCATGCGCGACCTTTAAAAAAAACGCGGGCTACGATGTACAGCTGCCAGGCGTCTTCTTAGCTTCCCGCAAAGAGTACCAGAATTAATGAAGCCAACTGTACCACTCTAATGTCTTTGGTATTAATTATCAAAATACTGGCTTGCTAGAGTTACCACGAGACTGAACTCGTAATCTGGAATTCGTGAATGCCAATGTCGTAAGTATCCGAACACTGAGAATTATTCTTATGATGATGTATCTTCCATTATGATTCTACTACGCAGAAATGTAAGTATTAAAAAAACACATATATTTTAGCAAATTTTCTGAAATCCTTTCAACGCAACATAATTTTCATTTTTGGCACTTACTGGAATTTTACATAATAATCTACGAAAACAGAGAGAGAGAGAGAGAGAGAGAGAGAGAGAGAGAGAGAGAGAGAGAGAGAGAGAGAGAGAGAGAGGGGGGGGGGTACTGGTAAATAAAACATGAAAAATATTTTCTAGAATCTCCAAAAACTTTATAACGTCATTCAACATACGTAAACTAAGGTACAAAACACGTAAAGACAAAATGAAAAAAAAAAAATCGACCCAGGCCTTAATGAAAAACCAATCCTGGCTATTACAACCGCAGTCGTAAAAATCGAGCGGACGTCTGATATGGTAAACAAATGGCCATTTAGGGGAATCCGTCGAGCGAAAAATCAATGCAAAGGAAGCCAATTTTCGAAATTCGTGGCTCGTAAAATTAGAGAAACGTGCCTGATTGAAATTCAAAGTGCCGCTCTGTCGGCTTCCACAAGAGATATTTACACCTGACTTTTAGGTGCCATTCTTTGTGCAGACAGATACGAAAAAAAGACATATACGTAACAAGAAATAGACATACGTGACCAGAAAAGACATATACGTGACAGAAAAAATGACATACGTGACCAGAAAAGACAAAAACGTGACAAGAAATAAATGACATGTGTGACCAGAAAAGACAAAAACGTGACAAGAAATAAATGACATGTGTGACCAGAAAAGACATATACGTAACGAGAAATAAAAGGCATACATGATCAGAAAAGACATACTGTATATGTGATAAGAAATAAAAGGCATACATGATCAGAAAAGACATACTGTATACGTGACAAGAAATAAAAGACATACGTGAGCAATAAAGACATGTGACCACAAAAGACAGATGTGTGACCACAAAAAAGACACGTGATCACACAAATAAAGACACACATGACCACACAAAAAGACATGAGTGATCACACAAAAGACAGATGCATGACCACAAAATACATACGTGACCAAAAAATACACACGTGACCAAAAATGACAGATACGAGACCACAATAAAGAAAAAAAATCCGTTTACAAAATCTATATTATAAAAATATCAAATGTATAATTGTTTAATTTTTAAGTTTGAAAGTATCCGTGTAATACTGATAACTAGTGTACGTGACCTGTCAGAAATTACGTTAAATATTTAGATAAGATATGCACACAAGCGCACACAGCCTACGGATTCAACCATAACCCCTCCCCCTTTCACAACTACCACACGGCATGTTGGGCAATTTCAGGGAGATTGTTATGAGACTGTCGTTTCAGAGTGGTGCCGCTCAGAGTGACAGGAAAGACACACAAAGACGCACACACACACACACACACACACACACACACACACACACACACACACATATATATATATATATATATATATATATATATATATATATATATATATATATATATATATATATATCCAGGCACTTGCTCTTATATGTTATATAGGAGAGATACTGAAAGAGTAATAGAAGTTTACTCATTAAATATCTAGTACTCCCTTATTGGCTACGTATGATTATATATATATATATATATATATATATATATATATATATATATATATATATATATATATATATATATTATATATATATATATATGTGTGTGTGTGTGTGTGTGTGTGTGTGTGTGTGTGTGTACATAAACCTTTGTCTGGGTCTGGGAATTTGTGTTGAATGGTGAATCTTTAAAACTAGGGAGCCAGTGGCTTTATCAAGAGAACAGTGACTATTGAAATTTCTATTGTATCTTGCGAATTAACCATGATTCGCGAGCGTAAAATATTACAGTAACTAAATTTCAGCTTTGAAACAGCTTAGTAGAACAGTAAAAACTCATAATCTTTAATTCTTGATTTTAACTGCATTCATGGCTTCATACAGTTCATACAGTTCACTGATGAACAAGAACGAGGTAGTGGGTCATTGCCTGGTCCTCCTTAGGCGTGTGTCCTATTCATGATTGGTCTCTTGTGTCTGCCACACGAGGCAATTTTTAATTTCTTAAACCAATTGGGACGAACCCATGGGTAGTTCGATGTATTCATCTAACTAACCAATCGAAGATGCAGAAGGGGCATTTGGTTATACACTACTGCAAACGTTCTTAAATGAAAATATATGTTACTAATGCCTAAAAATACACAACTAATACTGTTGATGGTTTTTGTTTAGGAAAATATAAAAAGTTTTACTCACTTCATATTGCATGATAGTCTATAGTCATTTAATTCTGTTCAAGTACAGTAATGATCTAACACAGACACACAACACCATGTGCGTGCTTAGTAATCCGATTTGGATTACATACGATTCAAATGTTCAGCGCAATACCCAGTCACAAAAAAAGGTTAATTTCAAACAACTAGTTGTGATTAACTTCCCTTAGGGGTCAGTGACTGGGTCAGTCATATGAAGAGAATAAGAAGTAGTTTTGGAAAGAAGTGAAGTGAGTAAGGAAGGCTGGCGCAAGAATTGAAGAGACAGTGAAAGATGGAAATGGAAGGTTGTTAAAAGGAGAGGAGGCAAGGAAAAGGTGGGCGGAATATTTTGAAAGTTTGCTGAATGTTGAGGATAATAGGGAGGCAGATATAATTGCTGTTTCAGGAGTCGAGGTGCCAGTGATGGGAGATGAGAATGAAAGAGAGATTACAATAGAGGAAGTGAGGAGAGCACTAGATGAAACGAGAGTAGGAAAAGCAGCTGGTATGGATGGTGTGAAAGCTGAGATGTTGAAGGAAGGGGGTGTGACTGTACTTGAATGGTTGGTGAGATTGTTTAATATGTGTTTTGTGTTGTCAATGGTACCAGTAGACTGGGTTTGTGCATGTATTGTACCACTATATAAGGGTAAGGGAGACGTGCATGAGTGTTGTAATTCAAGAGGTATTAGTTTGTTGAGTGTAGTTGGAAAAGTGTATGGTAGAGTATTGATTAATAGGATTAAGGATAAAACAGAGAATGCAATCTTGGAAGTACAGGGTGGTTTTAGAAGAGGTAGGGGTTGTATGAATCAGATTTTTACAGTTAGGCAGATATGTGAGAAATATTTAGCAAAAGGTAAGGAGGTGTATGTTGCGTTTATGGATCTGGGGAAAGCATATGATAGAGTTGATAGGGAAGCAATGTGGAATGTGATGAGGTTATATGGAGTTGGTGAAGGTTGTTGCAAGCAGTGAAAAGTTTCTACAAAGGTAGTAAAGCATGTGTTAGAATAGGAAATGAAGTGAGCGATTGGTTTCCGGTGAGAGTGGGGCTGAGACAGGGATGTGTGATGTCGCCGTGGTTGTTTAACTTGTATGTTGATGGAGTGGTGAGAGAGGTGAATGCTCGAGTGCTTGGACGAGGATTAAAACTGGTAGACGAGAATGATCATGAAAAGGAGGTAAATCAGTTGTTGTTTGCGGATGATACTGTACTAGTAGCAGACACAGAAGAGAAGCTTGACCGACTAGTGACAGAATTTGGAAGGGTGTGTGAGAGAAGGAAGTTGAGAGTTAAAGTGGGTAAGAGTAAGGTTATGAGATGTACGAAAAGGGAAGGTGGTGCAAGGTTGAATGTCATGTTGAATGGAGAGTTACTTGAGGAGGTGGATCAGTTCAAGTACTTGGGGTCTGTTGTTGCAGCAAATGGTGGAGTGGAAGCAGATGTACGTCAGAGAGTTAATGAAGGTTGCAAAGTGTTGGGGGCAGTTAAGTGAGTAGTAAAAAATAGAGGGTTGGGCATGAATGTAAAGAGTTCTATATGAGAAAGTGATTGTACCAACTGTGATGTATGGATCGGAGTTGTGGGGAATGAAAGTGATGGAGAGACAGAAATTGAATGTGTTTGAGAGGAAGTGTCTAAGGAGTATGGCTGGTGTATCTCGAGTAGATAGGGTTAGGAACGAAGTGGTGAGGGTGAGAACGGGTGTAAGAAATGAGTTAGCAGCTAGAGTGGATATGAATGTGTTGAGGTGGTTTGGCCATGTTGAGAGAATGGAAACTGGCTGTCTGCTAAAGAAGGTGATGAATGCAAGAGTTGATGGGAGAAGTACAAGAGGAAGGCCAAGGTTTGGGTGGATGGATGGTGTGAAGAAAGCTCTGGGTGATAGGAGTATAGATGTGAGAGAGGCAAGAGAGCGTGCTAGAAATAGGAATGAATGGCCAGCGATTGTGACGCAGTTCCGGTAGGCCCTGCTGCTTCCTCCGGTGCCTTAGATGACCGCGGAGGTAGCATCAGTAGGGGATTCAGCATTATGAAGCTTCATCTGTGGTGGATAATGTGGGAGGTTGGGCTGTGGCACCCTAGCAGTACCAGCTGAACTCGGCTGAGTCCCTGGTTAGGCTGGAGGAACGTAGAGAGTAGAGGTCCCCTTCTTTGTTTTTGTTTGTTTTGTTTCATTGTTGATGTCGGCTACCCCCCAAAATTGGGGGAAGTGCTTTTTGTATATGGATGGATGGAAAATAATATATGAAAAAAGTGACATTTTACAAAATAAGTAAAGACGAAACTGTATTCGTGATTTTTTTTTTTTTCTTATTCTTCCTACCCTTCATTTTATCTTATGTGTCGATTCTCAATAAGTATCCCCAACCCCAAACTTATCGTCACTATCACCACAAATCTCCATGATATATTCTTCAATATATAAATCAAGCGAAAATACCGGGCAAGTCCTTTATCACGAAAATACCTTGCTTCATAAATATTTCTACTCGATAGCACAAGCAAAACGAATAATGATTGGTCGGACGCCTCTTTCGCGCAGGACGAATCAACTGGCTCCGGTAAGATTTCCGATGCTTGTTACTACCGCCATCTATTGAGTCCTTAGGTCATTAATCACAGAACGATTTTGGTCCATTTGTAAAGCTTAGCCTTGAAACGTGGAAAACAGATGACACCGATTTAAAATTCCTGAATGTAAATGAGAATTTAAATGATAAATTTCAAGTGGTTATTTAAATGGAAGAGTTGGCATATAAAAGTGACTAAATTTGAAATATACAAATATATGTGTGGTGTTATGGCGGTCGCTTTATAATTAATATAATCTTTCTTTAGTAAATAAACATAAGTGTTTATCAAACGTATTAATAATAAAGCGTCAAACATGACTAATACACAAGTGAACAGTTTATAAAAGTAATAGCAATTCTGGTAACTTTTCCACTAATATTTTAGATTAGTTTGCAGCCGGAAGACTTATCATTTTTGAAGGGTAGCGTACACTAGTAAATTATACAATAAAATATTAAGATACTGGTCAGATAGAAATCGGACCCATATCGCTGCACTAGAAATTCCACACAGGTTTATTTAGAAAAACTCGAAAAGCAATCAATCAGGGCATTTTACATGGCCGGTGAATAGATTTTTCTTACAGTTTTTCCCTCTCATGCAGGGGGAACTGTAACAACCGATGGGAACATTTGTTCACGATTTCATTCATTTGAATTTCAGATTTCCATGTACAGTCTTCGAAAGAGTAAATTGTACAAAGCACAATCCAATAAAATGTCAAGAATATATATGATCAATTATAATTAAATAGTATATTCATTATATATATATATATATATATATATATATATATATATATATATATATATATATATATATATATATATATATATATATATATATATAGATAGATAGATAGATAGATAGATAGATGGATAAAATAGATAGATAAATAGATAAACAGATATATGAATGTGTGTATAAAAATCAAAACAGCTAACGCGATACGCATATATGTATTAGCCACGAAATGAATGAATGAATGAAGGAAAAGTGAAAAGATTTGATTGGAGTTAATACTTTCATGTTGTAAACTGCCATGATCGAACTTACAATAAGAAAAAAATTACAAAAATATCGAGTTTAAGCAAGATAAGATTCCAGATAAGTTAAGATTTACGAAAAGACATTACTATTATTTCGAAAGCTACTTTTTACTAACACTCTTATATTTGGTTATTTCAAAAGGAGCAGGGCATTCAAAACAAATTCATAAAATGGTAAGTAAAGTAAACAATTCACTTGCTTAAATTCACAAAGGCACAAAAGGGTTCAATCAGATACCTCCCAAACCCTAAATACAGTCCACTTCTGTGACAGAAGTATACTAAACGCAGTTACGAGGACCCAACTATACATCCATGCATACATATACAGTAACTGTTACGACGTTTTTATAGAGTTTTCTGTTGATGGAAACTGTATAATGGGACAAAACCTAAGCTCACGTGAATGTTAAGCTTTCTTCATCTGAGTACACGAGAAAGGATCAATGTTCATTTGTCAAGGTACTGTACTAACAGCACCACAAAACACCAAATAGGAATATGATAATTCTTTATAAAAAAAAAAAAAAAAATAATAATAATAATAATAATAATAATAATAATAATAATAATAATAATAATAATAATAATAATAATAATAATAATAACTAGTTTCACTAATGTTATCCAAGATTAGTTTGAAATACTCGCCCATTCATTGAAGTGGAATAAAAGATATTCAGCTGCATGTGTTTTCACAACAAAATAACAACAGTCATTAGAAATTAATCAGGATTATCTTAATGCAAGATAAAAGTTTTTCACAAGGCTGGTAGAAATTGCCTAAATAAATTTCTCCAAAGAACGAATGAATAAGTTGGAAATTATGAGTCTTAATTTTGTACGGTGTTTAATAAAGGATTTTAATTCATCATCAATTTCTAGTAATAAGTTTTAAATATCTTTATACAGATTTAGAATACATGATAAAGTTTATCGATATAATATATTGCCATATTCGATTTTGTTTATGTCCCTTTGGAACAGTAATTTTCATATTATATTTATTAATTGTATCATCTAAAATAGTAGGGCATATCTTATGTAATATATTCTTAATACCCTCATAAACCAGTCTAGGATAAAATTTATTATTGTGATTAAGGGTACATGAATTATTTTCATCATAACATTACCAAATAAACAACAGCCACGATCATGAGCTAAAAATTGAATTTTTCAGAAACCAAATGACGTTTAGTATTATCGTTTAATTATCAAAACTTGTCTAACCACCAACTCCTAATATAAATTTAAAACAATAATATCCATGATCATTATAAGAGATAATTAATAGATATTAAAGTGTGCTACTGATAAGTACAATTTCTAAAACGTACAATATACAATTTTTTTTACACAACTATACATACATGCTATTAATAAACAAAGGTGCTTGGATATGAAATACAAATACGATGTACTATTGATAGATAGATAGATATAAAAAATTATAATAATAAGCGGTGTGTTAACAAATATTAAAAGAATACACAAAAATGTAGAAGGTCACTATCGCATCGGCTCGACTATATGGATAAAGAAATCAAGGGAAGCTTAAGTGACCTCATGCAGAGGTATTACGAGAAGCCATTTACTACAATGACGAAAACGAGCAATTTCCTTCATAGGTTTTAACATTCTTTGTGAATAAACAAATTAATTTACATATCATTCCCTTTTACTTGTCGACTTCTAAGTGAATGGCAATTACCACAGTTTTATTTCGATAATCTTTCGTACAAAAGATATAGTCAATTCTATACGGTATCGTTATTTTCTAAAATAAAATCATCATCATCATCATCATCCTCCTCATCTCCCCCTACTCCTATTGACGCAAAGAACATCTGTTACATTTCACCAGTCGCCTCTTTTCTTGAGTTTTTAAATCAACCCTTCTCCATTCATCATCATCTACTTCGCGCTTCATGGTTCTCAGCCATGTAGGTCTGGATCTTCCAACTCTTCTAGTGCCTTGTGGAGCCCAGTTGAAAATTTGGTGAACTTATCACTCTTGCGCCGTTTAATTCACCTTGAATCGTACACTGGATTAAATTATTTATCAAAAGCCGATTGTTTAATTTGTAGAATTGATTATCGTAGAAATAAATAGTATTAGATATGTGCGTCATCTTTTCCAGTCGAGAAATATAAAGGAAGAATTAAAAAGGCTAATATTAATCACTTAACATTTCATGCAAAGAATTGTTTATAATTGCACTAAATATCAAATTAGAAATCTTTATTAAGGTAAGACTGTTGTCTTATACGGCACAGAAATTTCAAAACCAAATGCAATGAACTATGAAGTCTTTATGGACTTTGAACAAATAATTCAATTTACATCAAATTTATGGCGTAACTAAAAATGTAAAACCATATAAGGTATCATTATGTACTTACTTTATTAAATTTACCGACGGTTCTTTATACTATGGATTAATTACTATAATTAAAAGATATTCGGAGAAAAAAGGAGCAATTCACTCGAGGACAATTTAATTCTTTAACTCGTAATCTAAACTAATCAGATAAAATAATTGAATGAACAATTTTAGGTGAATAAAAAACTTTTATTAGATGGTACGCTTTGAAATACAATCTAATTGAAACATGGAGTCAGTATAATGCAAACGCCAAATTATTGCCATTAGCAAGAAAAAAAATATATACCTGAAGCTTACAATGAAGTTAAAATCTGACAAATTACTAACCCAAGTGAACTTTTTAATAAACCCCGAATGAATAAAGTCACAAACACGAAAAATTTCTTTTTAAGAAGCCAACCAGGAAAAAATATAAAATTATATTTGTTTGACAATAATTTGAAAAGTGCAATGATAGAGAACAGTATCTCATGTAAGCCATTTCCTTAATCGTAAAAATAAACACAAAACTAGAGGAGCACTAATTAGAAAGTATACCTCCGCCACAGCAGCGTTTTTCTCGACCTTGACCTTGACCTTTGACGTTAACATGTATTGATTGGCATGGATTTTCATACACTCAAATATGAACCAAGTTTGAAGTCTAAGACAACGATGTCCAAACTTATGGCTGATTGCGTGAATTGAACATTTTGCTTGACCGTGACCTTAACCTTCCAAAATTTAATCCTTTCCAGCTTTTTTTCATTACTCAACGGTTAAAATTGGGGTCAGAAAGCTGTTCATAAACAAACTCACACATACACATAAACTGGGGCAAAAAGAAAATCCCCTTCCAACTTCGTTGGTGGAGGTAAAAATGACTAAGAAATATCCTTGATCTTTGATCTTGGCCTTCCAAAATTTAATAATTTCCAGGTTTTTGCATAACTGTTAATCTCTGCAAATTTCATTACTCTGCGATTAAAATTATGGCCAGGATGCTGTTCATAAACAAACAAATACACACACAAGCACGGGTGAAAGCATAACCCCCTTCCAACTTGGGTAGTGGAAGTAAAGATTATTAAGAAAAATCCAGACGAATTGGATCATATGCCTTTCGTCAGTTCCTATGCGGGGACACGACCAACGAATAAAGCAAGAAACCGTTTGGAGATATTTTATGTAATCCAGCATTGAATCGGCCATATGTATTCACTGCAGCAATGACATGGAATTGTGTTCTTCTATGTTTCGTGATTGATAATATCATTGATAGCCGCATTCCGTCAATTATTAATCATATGTGTGGAGATGGTCGATTAAGTTATAAAGAGTTGGATTATACGAGTTTCCCTTTATATTTCATATTTCATTTCGATCTCTTTGTGTGACTTTGTTTCTTATTTCTCTTTCTTTGTCTAATTCTTACTCGCATATATTTTCCGTACTAAGCTAAGGAAGCTATTACGCTTGCAGCATTCTCCTTTTACAATTTAATATCAATAGAAATATAATAATAATAATAATAATAATAATAATAATAATAATAATAATAATAATAATAATAATAATAATAATAATAATAGAGGCTCAAGTTGTATTTTATAACAATTTCAGTAACCTCTGAACTGTTATAATTACCTCCACTAACGAAGTTGGAAGGAGGTTATGTTTTACCCTCTGTTTTGTGTTTATTAGTGAACACCTTTCTGGTTCAAATTATAATCGTAGAATAATGATTCTTGTAGGGATTAACTTATGTAAAAGGCTGTAAATGATTACACTTTGGAAGGTCAAACTCAAACGTCAAGGTCACGGTCAATCAAAATGTCCAAGTCACGTAATCAGCCATAAGTATAGACATCATTGTTACAGACTTCAAACTTGGTTCATATTTGAGTGTATGAAAATCCACGCCAATTGATACATGCTAAGGTCAAAGGTCAAGGTTAAGGTCGAGCAAAAGGTCGAGAAATAAGCTGCTACGGATGAGGTCTGCACTCTACTGAGTGCCGTTCTAGTTGATCCTGTAATTGGAAATAGCATTTTCAAAAATGTTCTAATTTCTGTTATCATTCTCCAGTTCATTTTATAGAAATCAAAACAGATTTATTCTTAATTTATCCACAAAAAAAACTGATATCATATAATAAAATATCGATAATTTGTGTTTAAAGCATTGGCTACAAATATTACAAAAAGTTGTTGACTTCGACAGATAAACGATTCCTTAGTTGTATTCGTTAAAATACATATAAATACACACACACATTATATATATATATATATATATATATATATATATATATATATATATATATATATATATATATATATATATATATATACATACACACACACAACAAGAACAACAATAAATGCAGCCGTTTTAATTCCACAGCAGGTCAAAGGCCTCAAGCATGTCAATTCCTGTCTGGGGTTTGGCCAAATCTCATCACCACACTAGCCACTGCGAATTGGTGACCTAGTATGGGTGGCCCTGATTAGTAAAAGTTTGCTGATCATGGCGATACACAAACCCTTTCCCCACGTTAAGGTATCCCCACTCAGAAAGATTATATATATATATATATATATATATATATATATATATATATATATATATATATATATATATATATATATATATATGTATATATGTATGTATAAATATGTATATATAAATATATATATATATGTATATATATATATATATATATATATATATATACATATATATATATATATATATATATATATATATATATATATATATATATATATATATATATATATATATATATATATATATATATATATATATATATATATATATATATATATATATATATATATATATATATATATATATATATATATATATATATGTATAAATATAAATATATATATGTATATATATATATTGTGTGTAATCTATGAGAGTGTCTTTAAACACGCTGACAAGAAAGACTGTAATCCTTTGAATGCCGCACACGCTGAATTATGTTGAGAACAAGGCGGTTTATGAACTAGTTTTCGTGAAAGGTTAATTTCCTTCCACTTCCGCCTCTGCGAGGTGCAAAATTCTCAATTTTCTTTACCCTTTCCTCACTCTCCTTAGCGCACGCGAGGAGAAAAGCCTCATATTATAAACGAGAGCGTAAATCGGGAAATATAGTTTGAGATATTTATCATGTTTTCAATAAAAGCTAGAGAGGAGATTACAAATTTGTTAAGAGAGCATACATATACGTACACAGGTACATACATACATGCATACATACCTACATACATACATACATACAACATACACACACACACACACACACATATATATATATATATATATATATATATA
>NC_090759.1:20101372-20121688 GCF_036898095.1 Palaemon carinicauda
GCCGCTTCACTTTTGACGAGAGAGAGAGAGAGAGAGAGAGAGAGAGAGAGTTTGGTAGGCCGTTTCACTTTTGACGAGAGAGAGAGAGAGAGAGAGAGAGAGAGAGTTTGGTAGGCCGTTTCACTTTTGACGAGAGAGAGAGAGAGAGAGAGAGAGAGAGAGAGAGTTTGGTAGGCCGTTTCACTTTTGACGAGAGAGAGAGAGAGAGAGAGAGAGAGAGAGTTTTGCAAGCCGTTTCACTTTTGACGAGAGAGAGAGAGAGAGAGAGAGAGAGAGAGAGAGAGAGTTTTGCAAGCCGCTTCACTTTTGACGAGAGAGAGAGAGAGAGAGAGAGAGAGAGAGAGAGTGAGTTTTGCAATCCGCTTCACTTTTGACGAGAGAGAGAGAGAGAGAGAGAGAGAGAGAGAGAGTGAGTTTTGCAAGCCGCTTCACTTTTGACGAGAGAGAGAGAGAGAGAGAGAGAGGAGAGAGAGAGTGAGTTTTGCAAGCCGCTTCACTTTTGACGAGAGAGAGAGAGAGAGAGAGAGAGAGAGAGAGAGAGAGAGGCATTCACCAGTAAGATACAAATACTGCAATTCTAATTGAGGTCACTTTTTACGAATATCTCGTGTCATGTCACTCCCGCAGCCTGACAAGTAATTCTCCCATTAAATAAGGTAGTGGCTATTAGAATGTCTTATGTTAAAAATAATAATCCTTGTGGGATAGAATTTACAAAAATTTTACCACGATATTTTGTGAAGAACAGTAGCAGTGATTTTAAAGTCCAACAAAGGATAGTGGACAGGATTTAACGTAATTTCTATAATTAAAAAAATAACGGAGTTAAAAAGGAAAAGTAGGATCTTGACGCACATGTAAGTTAAGACGATTTATCAATCAACAATTACAAATACTAATTACTTGTATAATTGCTAACTAGAACTGAAAAAAACTTAAGGCGGTATTAGGAGAAAAATTAGTAAAACAGTAACCTAACATATAATCACCTGTGCGAAAATCTCTTCCTGGATTAGCCTGTTCCAATCTGGATTAATGGCTGCTTGCGCCTTTCCAACCGAACTCCTTGTGGTCATGGTAACTAATTAACAAATCACACGCAACACTTTATCTTACGGTCACAGCTATAGTTCTTACTTCCACAAGACTAATACCGACATACAACTGAACCAAATAATGAGTATTTGTCCTTACGGTTAAATGTCATGGCGAGATTTTGGCAAAAAAATAAACACCATCTTCCAGGCCACGTAAAGTGCTTGAAATGTAGCACCAATTCAGAGTAACTTCCTTGTCGAGGGAACAACGATCACTGGATTTGGAAACCTACACTTAGTCATAAAGCTCACAATCCTTCCTCTCCAGTTTTATGCAGTTTGGCGGCTGTTTCATCCGTGACCTACTTGCCTAGTTTAAAAGGTGACTTTGTTACGAAGTTCATTTTGATTAACAATTTAATAAATAATCATGAAATAAATTCTACCAACTTCATTTCGATTAATAATTTAATAGATCGTAAAGGAAATTCTACTAAACTCATTTTGATTAAAAATTTAATAAATAACCATAAAGGAAATTCTTCCAACCTTATTTTGATTAACTTTAGTGAATAATCATAAAGAAAATTCTACCAACCTTATTTTGATTAACTTTAATGAATAATAATAAAGAAAATTCTACCAACCTTATTTTGATTAACTTTAGTGAATAATCATAAAGAAAATTCTACCAACCTTATTTTGATTAACCTTAATGAATAATCATAAAGAAAATTCTATCAACCTTATTTTGATTAACTTTAATGAATAATCATAAAGAAAATTCTACCAACCTTATTTTGATTAACTTTAGTGAATAATCATAAAGGAAATTCTACCAACCTTATTTTGATTAACTTTAATGAATAATCATAAAGAAAATTCTATCAACCTTATTTTGATTAACTTTAATGAATAATCATAAAGAAAATTCTATCAACCTTATTTTGATTAACTTTAGTGAATAATCATAAAGAAAATTCTACCAACCTTATTTTGATTAACTTTAGTGAATAATCATAAAGGAAATTCTACCAACCTTATTTTGATTAACTTTAATGAATAATCATAAAGAAAATTCTATCAACCTTATTTTGATTAACTTTAGTGAATAATCATAAAGAAAATTCTACCAACCTTATTTTGATTAACTTTAATGAATAATCATAATGGAAATTCTACCAACCTTATTTTGATTAACTTTAATGAATAATCATAAAGAAAATTCTACCAACCTTATTTTGATTAACTTTAGTGAATAATCATAAAGAAAATTCTACCAACCTTATTTTGATTAACTTTAATGAATAATCATAAAGAAAATTCTATCAACCTTATTTTGATTAACTTTAATGAATAATCATAAAGAAAATTCTATCAACCTTATTTTGATTAACTTTAGTGAATAATCATAAAGAAAATTCTACCAACCTTATTTTGATTAACTTTAATGAATAATCATAAAGAAAATTCTATCAACCTTATTTTGATTAACTTTAGTGAATAATCATAATGGAAATTCTACCAACCTTATTTTGATTAACTTTAATGAATAATCATAAAGAAAATTCTATCAACCTTATTTTGATTAACTTTAGTGAATAATCATAATGGAAATTCTACCAACCTTATTTTGATTAACTTTAATGAATAATCATAAAGAAAATTCTATCAACCTTATTTTGATTAACTTTAATGAATAATCATAAAGAAAATTCTATCAACCTTATTTTGATTAACTTTAGTGAATAATCATAAAGAAAATTCTACCAACCTTATTTTGATTAACTTTAATGAATAATCATAAAGAAAATTCTATCAACCTTATTTTGATTAACTTTAGTGAATAATCATAAAGAAAATTCTACCAACCTTATTTTGATTAACTTTAATGAATAATCATAATGGAAATTCTACCAACCTTATTTTGATTAACTTTAATGAATAATCATAAAGAAAATTCTACCAACCTTATTTTGATTAACTTTAGTGAATAATCATAAAGAAAATTCTACCAACCTTATTTTGATTAACCTTAATGAATAATCATAAAGAAAATTCTATCAACCTTATTTTGATTAACTTTAATGAATAATCATAAAGAAAATTCTGCGAACCTTATTTTGATTAACTTTAGTGAATAATCATAAAGGAAATTCTACCAACCTTATTTTGATTAACCTTAATGAATAATCATAAAGAAAATTCTATCAACCTTATTTTGATTAACTTTAATGAATAATCATAAAGAAAATTCTACCAACCTTATTTTGATTAACTTTAGTGAATAATCATAAAGGAAATTCTACCAACCTTATTTTGATTAACTTTAATGAATAATCATAAAGAAAATTCTATCAACCTTATTTTGATTAACTTTAATGAATAATCATAAAGAAAATTCTACCAACCTTATTTTGATTAACTTTAGTGAATAATCATAAAGGAAATTCTACCAACCTTATTTTGATTAACTTTAATGAATAATCATAAAGAAAATTCTACCAACCTTATTTTGATTAACTTTAGTGAATAATCATAAAGAAAATTCTACCAACCTTATTTTGATTAACTTTAATGAATAATCATAATGGAAATTCTACCAACCTTATTTTGATTAACTTTAATGAATAATCATAAAGAAAATTCTATCAACCTTATTTTGATTAACTTTAATGAATAATCATAAAGAAAATTCTACCAACCTTATTTTGATTAACTTTAGTGAATAATCATAAAGGAAATTCTACCAACCTTATTTTGATTAACTTTAATGAATAATCATAAAGAAAATTCTATCAACCTTATTTTGATTAACTTTAGTGAATAATCATAAAGAAAATTCTACCAACCTTATTTTGATTA
This sequence comes from Palaemon carinicauda, assembly GCF_036898095.1. NCBI lineage: Eukaryota > Metazoa > Arthropoda > Malacostraca > Decapoda > Palaemonidae > Palaemon > Palaemon carinicauda. The sequence continues at coordinate 20,105,275 of NC_090759.1, forward strand.
ACTTTAATGAATAATCATAATGGAAATTCTACCAACCTTATTTTGATTAACTTTAATGAATAATCATAAAGAAAATTCTACCAACCTTATTTTGATTAACTTTAGTGAATAATCATAAAGAAAATTCTACCAACCTTATTTTGATTAACTTTAATGAATAATCATAAAGAAAATTCTATCAACCTTATTTTGATTAACTTTAATGAATAATCATAAAGAAAATTCTATCAACCTTATTTTGATTAACTTTAGTGAATAATCATAAAGAAAATTCTACCAACCTTATTTTGATTAACTTTAATGAATAATCATAAAGAAAATTCTATCAACCTTATTTTGATTAACTTTAGTGAATAATCATAATGGAAATTCTACCAACCTTATTTTGATTAACTTTAATGAATAATCATAAAGAAAATTCTATCAACCTTATTTTGATTAACTTTAGTGAATAATCATAATGGAAATTCTACCAACCTTATTTTGATTAACTTTAATGAATAATCATAAAGAAAATTCTATCAACCTTATTTTGATTAACTTTAATGAATAATCATAAAGAAAATTCTATCAACCTTATTTTGATTAACTTTAGTGAATAATCATAAAGAAAATTCTACCAACCTTATTTTGATTAACTTTAATGAATAATCATAAAGAAAATTCTATCAACCTTATTTTGATTAACTTTAGTGAATAATCATAAAGAAAATTCTACCAACCTTATTTTGATTAACTTTAATGAATAATCATAATGGAAATTCTACCAACCTTATTTTGATTAACTTTAATGAATAATCATAAAGAAAATTCTACCAACCTTATTTTGATTAACTTTCGTGAATAATCATAAAGAAAATTCTACCAACCTTATTTTGATTAACCTTAATGAATAATCATAAAGAAAATTCTATCAACCTTATTTTGATTAACTTTAATGAATAATCATAAAGAAAATTCTGCGAACCTTATTTTGATTAACTTTAATGAATAATCATAATGGAAATTCTACCAACCTTATTTTGATTAAATTTACTGAATAATCATAAAGGAAATTCTGCCAACCTTATTTTGATTATATTTACTGAATAATCATAAAGGAAATTCTGCCAACCTTATTTTGATTAAATTTACTGAATAATCATAAAGGAAATTCTGCCAACCTTATTTTGATTATATTTACTGAATAATCATAAAGGAAATTCTGCCAACCTTATTTTGATTAAATTTACTGAATAATCATAAAGGAAATTCTGCCAACCTTATTTTGATTATATTTACTGAATAATCATAAAGCAAATTCTGCCAACCTTATTTTGATTAAATTTACTGAATAATCATAAAGGAAATTCTGCCAACCTTATTTTGATTAACAATATAATAAATAATCATAAAGGAAATTCTACTAACTTCATTTGGATTAACAATTTAATAAATAATAATAAAGGAATTTCTACCAATCTGATGAGTCCCCGCTGTAGTGACATAAAGAAAATAAAAAATATTTGACCGAATTTATTAAATCCCTATTGAAATCTATACGAATATCCATATTTTCTAAGGAATGATAAAACCAATTAATCAACTACATCGTTAATGTATTTGAAATTTGGTCACCAAGTACCACACTTAGTTAATAAGAAAAAAATTATCGCCCAATAAACAACAAACAATTATTCAGCAGTTCATTGTTATTATGGCGTTATTTTTAAGAATCAAAACCCTGTGTCAACATGTTCTAACAACAGTTTGTAGAACAAACATCATTGCCAATCAAAGTGAGATTTCCATAGGTGACCAAACAGTTTACTGGTAATAGCAGGTGAAATAGCTTGAACGACAGGAATGTATTTATTGTAATATTTATCACTATAAATCACTTTAGAAAGAAAATAAATCGACGTTAATGGTTTGTTGCTTTGCGCATGCGTTATGGTTACTAAAAAAAGTTAAGAAAATAGTTTAAAGGTCACTCATGAATGGAAGAGGCAAGGGACAGCGGCAATGCCCTAGCTTGCTCAGCAATGACCTAGAGACTGACCAAATATACATAAGAACAGGGCCCGAGGCCCCTCTTCAACCAAGCTAAGACCAGGGAGGGCCAACCAATGACTGCTAATGACTCAGCAGGTAGATCTATAGGTTCCCAAAACCCCACCATCCTTAACTCACAAGGATGGTGAGGTTGCTGACAATACCAGAAACTATCGAGCTTGAGAGGGACTCGAAACCCGGTCCAGCAATCACCAGGCAGGTACCTTTCCAATACGCTACCACAAAATCACTCTGTTCAAGTAAGTACACCCAGCAAAAAAACCGGTGTCGCCTCGCCAGACCCAACTTGGATACATCATGTCCTTGCCCTGAGAGGTTGAAAGGTGCCCGGACATTTAAACAACCAAAACATCGTTAAGATGGTTCGAATGTGATGAGGAGGGTAATTACCGATATCAGTCAAAAAGGTGCGAGGATTGATGATATATATAATATATATATATATAGATATATAGATATATATATATATATATATACATAGATATATATATATATACACACACACATATATATATATATATATATGTATATATAAACAGTATATATATATATATAACACACAGTATATATATATATATATATATATATATATATTATAATGTATATATATATATAATATATAATATATATATATACAAATACAAAGATATAATATATATATATGTATATATATACATATATTCATATATATATATATATATATATACAGTATAATATATATATACATATATATATATATAATTATATATATATATATATATATATATATATATATATATATATATATATAATATATATATATATATATATATATATATATATATATATATATATAATATATATATATATATACATATATATATGTATATATACATATTGTCACACACACACACACACACACACATATATATATATATATATATATATATATATATATATACTGAAAGAGATAGAGAGGTCTTATCTCTTATTTTTTTAAAAATGCAATTGCTTTCGTGAAACGAAAAATATAATCACACTGATATATTTGAATTCCTTTTTATATTTTTATATGGAACATCCTTCAATATTCTGGAAACTGACCATTCCAATTAATATACGTGGGAAATGTTATATTCCTTGTTTACATTATTATAGCAGCTGTTCTCTCTCTCTCTCTCTCTCTCTCTCTCTCTGTATATATATATACATATATATATATATATATATATATATATGTATGTGTGTGTGTGTGTATATGTATATATATATATATATATATACATATATGTATATATATACATATCTGTATATATATATATATATATATATATATATATATATATATATTTTATATATATATATTACCTGTATCCAATATTTTATATTATTTGGATGTTCCCAAGGGTCACACACGACCGCTAACTACTTTCCAAGTTGGCGTTGGAATTGTATTTCTTTTGGGTGAAGATCCCATGTTCCAAAGATGTACAATGACCACCTAAACACAATGTTAGAACGATGTATGCCCGTTTTCATCGCGAGTTGAAATCATTGATATTAAATGTTATCAATACGGGTATTACCATCATCATCATCACTTCATAAATGTTAATAAGCAAACCTCGCCAAGCCATACATTAAGATCACCCTGTTGCCACCTCTCCACCATCATCTTTAACCCCCACCTGGTTATATCCCACTACCCCTATCCCCAATGTTTGAGGTTTAAAGGTCTCACAGTTATGATAAGATCCTTCTGGTGGAAGTTTTTTAGTAAATGAAAAACAAAATACTAAGATGACAATATTTCATACAGTTTGCTTTCCAGGTGTTTAAAATTATATCAAAACTATAGATAACGAAGTAAATACGCGGAAGACTGATTGAACAAATATCGAGAGTAATGCATATTTTGAAGAGCTTACCGCGGGAGCACTTTTACGGTGTTGGACATCAGGACATGAAACGACAAATAAAATCGTAATATTATGAATGCTCAATGCTAAGGAAATATTTCCTTTTCCCTTGGGAAGGGTGAAGCCAGCTAGACTTGGACCTTTGAGCATTGAGCAACCGTCACCAGGGAAGGGGGTTCGCTTGGAAGTGAGCGACTTGCCCAGAAAATTTGATTGATTGACTGATTGATTAGGAGTTTTTTGTCACCCTGATATCTAAAGTTATTGACGGTGAACCAGATAATTTGAGTAAACAATGGGTTGATAGGCCGCAGTGTGTAATTTTGTGGAGAGAGAGAGAGAGAGAGAGAGAGAGAGAGAGAGAGAGAGTAAGGCTTAAGTAAATGCAAACGAGATATTTCCGTGTTATGAATATTAATATGAATAGTCAGTTCCAATATTATTTAAGAAAATTTTATATAGAAATAGGATAGGAAGATTCAAATAAAAAGTTATGATAAAATATTTTGATGAATTAGTTTAGAAATAATATTAGATTACATTTCTTGAAAGAATAAAAAAGTTATCTCGCTTCATCGCATTTCTTTGAGTGATATCGGTAATTTCCCTCCTCCTCACATTCTAACCATCCTAACGATGTCTCGGTTGTTTAACCTCTGCCACCTTTCAGGGCAAGAAGGGCATGATCTCTCCAAGCCAGGTCGAGCCAGGCGACACCGGTTTTGTTGCTGGGTGTACAGAAGCATTGTCATTGACTTTTATCTTTCTTCGTGGCCAAGTGGTAGTCACTGTCTATACAAGCTTGCCGGACCAGGGTTCAATTCCAGGTCGGTCACAAGCTCTTGTCTTTGTGTGATTTCGCCCGGGGCTCTGATCCCGAGGTCGTTAAGAGAATCCAGACATTAATGTATCAAAAATATATGGCTTATTTGAATAAAAAAAAACACGTTTAAATGTGCAAAACTTTATCATATATATATATATATATATATATATATATATATATATATATATATATATATATATATATATATATATATATATATATATATATATATATATATGTGTTTTATAAATATATATATATATATATATATATATATATATATATATATATGCATATATATATATACCTTACTTATAATTGTAAATCGAACTGTTTAACGTATTTCTTCAAAAATACCCATAAAAGAAAGAAAGGAAACACATAAATCCATATATTTCAACCAATACACATTGGCCCTGAAGATAATAACAATAATAATAATAATAATAATAATAATAATAATAATAATAATAATATCAATAATAATAATAATAATAATAATAATAATAATAATAATAATAATAATAAACTCTGCCGATGCAGCCATTACTTTTAACTCAACCTGCCTAAAAGAGGGTCTCCTACCACAATAATAATAATAATAATAATAATAATAATAATAATAATAATAATAATAATAACAATAATAATAATAATAATAAGGAAATGGCCTTTTAATTTTCATATGAAATAACAACATAAAATTAAAACAAAAATCTTTCGATAGAACAAAAGGAAAGTAAAACTATAAATTAGTATTTTATTAATTTCCGAAATCTTTGACATTTTCCAGAGACTAAAACAAGATGGCGAAACTCGATACGAGATTATTTGTTATATTAATTTTCTCTTTTTTTTTCTTTTTTGTAAGATTTTTTCAAGATTTCCTTCGGGGAAAAGAAATTACAAAAGGAGTAGTCAATGGAGATATCAGATTCGTCTTTTCACAAAAAAAAAAAGAAAAAAGAAGAAGAAGAAGAAGAAGAAGAAGAAGAAGAAGAAGAAGAAGAAGAAGAAGAAGAAAACGCAAAACTTCTACTGAAGCAGAAAGAAATCTTCGGTGAAGACCTGATGAAGATTCTTCAACGACCCAACGATGTTTTCAAAGGGCTTCACACCATCCCGTTTTCATCCGAGTCTTCATTCACACCTCATAAGAATTTTAACTTTTTCTTATAAATACAATTCTATCTATCTATCTATTTATCTATCTATCTATCTATTTATCTATTTATCTATATCTTCTATCTGTCTATCTATCTATCTATTTCCTTTGGGGAAAATAAATTACTACCAAGGTTCAGTGAAGACCGAGTGAAGAATTTTCCCAAATCGAACGAAGAAGTCTTCAAAGTCTCGCTCTCATTCGAATTATAATCGAAATCAGTTCCTGGAGACGATCTCGAAGCAAACGAAGACTTCTCCAGTCTTCAAAATGCTTCAATCTCGGAGTCTATATTTCAGCCAGGACCTATTTCGATTTTTTCAAATTATACCTGATCAAAGTCAAGTGATCTGCATTCTGAGTTTTGCAACGAAGATGTTTACAAACAATGCATTGAGAGCTATCAGTGAGTACGGGAAGAAATATCTACTTGGGGATCCCTCTTCCGAAGAACTGGACTGGGCCAAGGAGGAACAGAGTGAGGCACTCGAGCCTGTCTTGGACCAGGAGGAAAACAGTATTTCTGAGGAGACTGAAGCTGTCCTTAGTGGGACGGATCCTTCGCTTTCCAGGGACGTTCAGGTTGAGACTGAACCAGTCTCTAAATCTGATGTAACAGTTCAGACTGATGAAGACACTGAGATTGAAGATCTCAGGCTAAAGAATGAAATCATGGCTAAGGAACTTGTCAATAAACAGGCTGTGATTGTAGGCCAAGAAAATCAAATTGCAACTTACTATCAATCAATTCTTGAGTTGAAAGCGGAACTGAAAATGGCTCAGCAGAAAAATGATGCCCATATTAAAATGCAATCAGAACTTATGGGAGAGAAGGAAGCTCTGAAACGAGAGCTTGAAGGTACAGTGATTTTGGTTGAAGAAAATACAGTGAAAATGTTTCAGTTGAATGAGGAACTGGAAAAGGCCAAGAAGGAAATCGAGGCTCATGACGAACTGAAATCGATCCTTCTGGCAGAGAATGAAGATCTCCAAAAATCCAATGAGGAACGAAGCTTCCTTAATAAAGAATTAGCTCTAGAGAAAATTAAACTAGAAAAAGAGCTGATGGAGGCTCATTATAATGATCAGAAAAAAAGCCAAGGACACCAACGTCTAGTAGAAGAGCTGCAGGGCGAGATTTCTAAAGTTCTAGTGCAGAATCGTGAGCTAAAGGAGGCAGTGTTCACAAGAACAAAGAAGAACGAAGGTCTTCGTGAACAACTGGAGAACAAAGTGAAACGACAGAAAAATCTGAATGGAAAGATTGTTCGAATGACCAACAAAGAGGATGAAATTAAGAAAGAATTGTCCGCAGCGAAGGATGTCATCTCTTCACTGAAGAAGGAACTTCAGAGGAGAGATTTGGAAAAGGTTAAAAAAGAAGAAGGAACGGGTGACAAGGGTTCACCAGGAAAGGAGAAATGCGGACTTGATAAAACTTCAGTCGTAGAAGGTTGTGAAACTCCAGTAGAAGATGACAATAAAGTAGTCCTCGTGAAGGAAGAAAAACAAGGAGAAAGAGAAGGACCCACAAGGAAACTTTTGGTAAGGAAACCAAAGAAGAAGAAACCAAAACGGGACCAGGCTTACTCTTGGGCCCCCCTTGGACCCATAGTCCCAGTTTTGGAAACAGACGAAAATAAGGGTCATAACGAACGAAATCAGGAGAATATCCAAAATAATTAAGAAGTCTGAAACTAGACAAAAAAAAAAAAAAAAAAAATGAAAATAAAAAAAAATAAATAAAAAAAATAAAAAATTATTTCGATTCGGAATATTTTTCATTTTTTTTTGCAAAAGGAACATATTTTTCATTCTATTTTGTGAAAGGAATATTATTTTATATTTTTTTTGTAAGAAGAATATATTTTTGTTATTTTGTGGAAGGAATATTATTTTTTATTTCAGCGACATCCCATATTTTGTAAAAATATACCGGTATTTTTATTTTTGTGAAAGGAATATTATTTTTAAATCTTTTCTTTTTTAGGTTTAAGGATGCCGGGCTTAACTGCCTAGGCTAATGATGCTTGTCTAAACTGCCTGGCATATTTTTTATTTAGGTTTAAGGATGCCAGGCTTAACTGCCTAGGCTAATGATGCTTGTCTAAACTGGCTGGCATATTTTTTTTTTTTTTTTTTTAGGTTTAAGGATGCCAGGCTTAACTGCCTAGCCTAATCATGCCTGTCTTAACTGCCTGGCGTATTTTTTTTTTTTTCTTTTTTTTTAGGTTTAAGGATGCTAGCTTTAACTGCCTAGCCTAATGATGCCTGGCTTACTTGCACGGCATATTGATGCTTGGCTTAACTGCCTGACAAAATAATGCTTGGCTTAACTGCCTGGTCTGGTGATTTCTGGCCTAACTAGTCTAATGAGGCTTGGCTTAACTGACTGACAAAATGATGCTTGGCTTAACTGCAAGGCCTAATGATGCTTGGCTTAACTGCAAGGCCTAATGATGCTTAGCTTATCTGCCTGGCCTAATGATGCTTGGCTTAACTGCCTGGCCTATGAGGCTTGGCTTAACTGCCTGGCCTAAGAATGCTTGGCTTAAATGCCTGGCCTAATGATGCTTGGCTTAATTGCCGGACTAATAATGCTTGGCTTAATTGCCAGACTAATAATGCTTGGCTTAACTGCCGGACTAATAATGCTTGGCTTAACTGCCTGGCCTAATAATGCTTGGCTTAACTGTTTGGCCTAATAATGCTTGGCTTAACTGTCTGGCCTAATGATGCTTGGCTTAACTGCCTGGCCTAATAATGCTTGGCTTAACTGCCTGGCCTAATAATGCTTGGCTTAACTGCCTGGCCTAATGATGCTTGGCTTAACTGCCTGGCCTAATGATGTTTGGCTTAACTGCCTGGCCTAAGAATGCTTGGCTTAACTGCCTGGCCTAAGAATGCTTGGCTTAACTGCCTGGCCTAAGAATGCTTGGCTTAACTGCCTGGCCTAATGATGCTTGGCTTAACTGCCTGGCCTAATAATGCTTGGCTTAACTGCCTGGCCTAAGAATGCTTGGCTTAACTGTCTGGCCTAATGATGCTTGGCTTAACTGCCTGGCCTAATGATGCTTGGCTTAACTGCCTGGCCTAATAATGCTTGGCTTAACTGCCTGGCCTAATAATGCTTGGCTGAACTGCCTGGTCTAATAATGCTTGGCTTAAATGTCTGGCCTAATAATGATTGATTTAAATGTCTGACCTAATAATGATTGGCTTAAATACCTGGCTAAATGGTACTTGGCTTAACTGCCTTGGCTTAAGTTGTTTGGCTCAACTGACAGGGCTAAGGATGTTTGGCTTAACTACTTTGTCTGAGGGTGTATGGCTTAACTGCCTGGCCTAAGGGTGTTGGCTGACCTGCCCTATCTAAGAAGGTTTGGCTTAACTACCTGGTCTGTGTGTGGCTGAACTGTCCGGAAAAAAACGAAACGCTCAACTGGCTGGCCTTGAAAAAAGGGCCTAGGTGACTGGACTAAAAATGTTTGGCATGAACGCATGGACTAGGAATGTTTGGCTTACCTGATTTGTATAGGGGTGCGAGGCTTAACAGCCTGGGCTAAGGTTGTTATGGCTTAAATGCCTTGCCTTAGGAACTATGGCTTAAGAGGCCATGCCTAAGGAAGAGTTGCGTAACTGCATCTGCTAAGGATGTTTGGCTTAACTGACTGGCCTAAGAATGTTTGGCTTAACTATCTGGGCTTAGGAGGGATGGCTTCACTACCTGGCATAGAGATGCTTGTCTTAACTGCCTGGCCTGATAATACTTGAGTTAACTGGATTGCAAAAAAATGCTTGCCTTGGATACCTGGCACAATTATGCTTGCCTTTGCCAAGCATAATCCTGTTTGGCTTAACTGCAGAGCCTAATAATGAATGGCTTAAATGCCTGGCCTAATAATAAATGGCTTAAATGCCTAGTCTTATAATGAATGGCTTAAATATTTGGACTTAGGATGAATGATTTAAAAGCCTGGCCTTAGAATGAGTGGCTTAAATGCCTAGCCTTATAATGAATGGCTTAAATGCCTGGCCTTAAAATGAATAGCTTAAATGCCTGGCCTTATAATGATTAGCCTGAGAGCCTAGCCTTAGGATGAATTGTTTAAATGCCTGGCCTTAAAATGATTGGCTTAAAAGCCTAGCCTTATGATGAAAGGCTTAAATGCCCTGCCTTATAATGATTGGCTGAAATGATTGGCCTTAGTATGAAAGGCTTAAATGCCTAGCCTTATAATGAAAGGCTTAAATGCCTAGCCTTATAATGAAAGGCTTAAATGCCTAGCCTTATAATGAAAGGCTTAAATGCCTAGCCTTATAATGAAAGGCTTAAGTGGCTGGTCTAAAGATGAATGGCTTAAATGCCTAGCCTTATAGTGATTGGCTGAAATTATTGGCCTTAGTATAAATGGCTTAAATGCCTATCCTCAAAATGAAAGGCTTAAAAGGCTGGTCTAGAGATGAATGGCTTAAATGCCTAGCCTTATAAAGATTTTCTGAAATGATTGACCTTAGAATGAAAGGCTTAAATGCCTAGCCTTATAAGGATTTTCTGAAATGATTGGCCTTAGAATGAAAGGCTTAAATGCCTAGCCTTATAATGAAAGGCTTAAATGCCTAGCCTTATAATGAAAGGCTTAAATGGCTGGTCTAAAGATTAATGGCTAAAATGCCTAGCCTTATAATGATTGGCTGAAATGATTGGCCTTAGTATGAAAGGCTTAAATGCCTAGCCTTATAATGAAAGGCTTAAATGCCTAACCTTATAATGAAAGGCTTAAATGCCTAGCCTTATAATGAAAGGCTTAAATGGCTGATCTAAAGATGAATGGCTTAAATGCCTAGCCTTATAGTGATTGGCTGAAATGATTGGCCTTAGTATGAATGGCTTAAATGCCTAGCCTCATAGTGAAAGTCTTAAATGGCTGGTCTAAAGATGAATGGCTTAAATGCCTAGCCTTATAATGATTTCCTGAAATGATTGGCCTTAGAATGAAAGGCTTAAATGCCTAGCCTTATAATGAAAGGCTTAAATGGCTGGTCTAAAGATGAATGTCTTAAATGCCTAGCATTATAATGATTGGCAGAAATGATTGGCCTTAGTATGAAAGGCTTAAAAGCCTAGCCTTATGATGAAAGGCTTAAATGCCCTACCTTATAATGATTGGCTGAAATGATTGGCCTTAGTATGAAAGGCTTAAATGCCTAGCCTTATAATGAAAGGCTTAAATGCCTAGCCTTATAATGAAAGGCTTAAATGGCTGGTCTAAAGATGAATGGCTTAAATGCCTAGCCTTATAGTGATTGGCTGAAATGATTGGCCTTAGTATGAATGGCTTAAATGCCTAGCCTCATAGTGAAAGGCTTAAATGGCTGGTCTAAAGATGAATGGCTTAAATGCCTAGCCTTATAGTGATTGGCTGAAATGATTGGCCTTAGTATGAATGGCCTGGCCTTATAATGATTAGCCTGAGAGCCTAGCCTTAGGATGAATTGTTTAAATGCCTGGCCTTAAAATGATTGGCTTAAAAGCCTAGCCTTATGATGAAAGGCTTAAATGCCCTGCCTTATAATGATTGGCTGAAATGATTGGCCTTAGTATGAAAGGCTTAAATGCCTAGCCTTATAATGAAAGGCTTAAATGCCTAGCCTTATAATGAAAGGCTTAAATGGCTGGTCTAAAGATGAACGGCTTAAATGCCTAGCCTTATGGTGATTGGCTGAAATGATTGGCCTTAGTATAAATGGCTTAAATGCCTATCCTCATAATGAAAGGCTTAAAAGGCTGGTCTAGAGATGAATGGCTTAAATGCCTAGCCTTATAATGATTTTCTGAAATGATTGGCCTTAGAATGAAAGGCTTAAATGCCTAGCCTTATAATGAAAGGATTAAATGGCTGGTCTAAAGATGAATGGCTTAAATGCCTAGCCTTATAATGATTGGCTGAAATGATTGGCCTTAGTATGAAAGGCTTAAATGCCTAGCCTTATAATGAAAGGCTTAAATGCCTAACCTTATAATGAAAGGCTTAAATGCCTAGCCTTATAATGAAAGGCTTAAATGGCTGGTCTAAAGATGAATGGCTTAAATGCCTAGCCTTATAGTGATTGGCTGAAATGATTGGCCTTAGTATGAATGGCCTAGCCTTATAATGAAAGGCTTAGAAGCCTGGCCTTAAGACGTATGGCTTAAATGCCTGGCCTTGGGATGAATGGCATAAATGCCTGACCTTAAAACGAATGGCTAAAAGCCGGCCCTTAAAATGAATGGCTTAAATGTCTGGCCTTATAATGAATGGCCTAAAAGCCTGGCCTTAGGATGGATGGCTTAAATGCCTATCCTTATATTGAAAGGCTTAAATGCCTGGCCTAAGGATGCTTGGCATTAGGAAAGGGTCGTGGGAACCAAGCCTGCACATATAGAAGTAGGGCAAAACCCACCTGATGAGCCCTTTGGTCTGGGCGAAACCCTTAAGTATGTCACATTTATAGTAATAGTGGTAGTATTATGTATGTAGGAAATCAATATGTATGTATGTAAATATATATATATATATATATATATACATATATATATATATATATATAAATACAAACACATAAGTATACATATGTATATACATACACAAAACACATACACACACAAACATATATATATATATATATTATATGTATGTATATATATATATATATGTTATATATATATATATATAGTATATATATATGTATATATATATATATATTATATATAAATATATATATATATATATATCACGAAAGGAGAGATGAAAATACTGGATCGAAGTTAGTCTTATCAGCGACATAATGTGACTCACAAAGTACTAACTCCACTCAAGTCTTTTCATTTTTGCTTTCATAACTATAATGCATAATTTATGCTCATCATCCGTCAGCTATCGTAATTTTTACGTACACGAACACACACACACACGTCTCAATCTTTTTATAAGTATTATTCAAATCGTCGTTCTGTTGATATAAGGAACATCTCTACTTTATCATATTATTTGCGAATCTAATACCTCTGCTGTTAAGAATTGAGTCTGTTACTTCCACACTTACATCAACATCTTTTTGGTCTCCCATTCACTTTATATATATATATATATATATATATATACATACAGTCAGCGCGGGTCGGTCTGTCCGGGCAGCATCCGCCGTGCTTTCATTTTGGTCCCCCCCCCCATATCTACACTAATACACAATATAAATCAATAAAAATTTAATTGAACACTCACCAATATCCCTACTACTTGTCTATAGGGTAGCCTTTCCTCTTCTTGACCTCCAAAAGTCGTCGAGGAACACTATCGGCGAGGTTTTGGAGTATTTCAGCAGGTATTTCCACCTACACCTTATGGAGCGCCGCCTCGAGAAGTGTCACGTTTGTCGTCACTTCTTTACGAAGGTGGGCTTTAACTATCGCCCAAAGGTTCTCAATGGGCGAAATATCAGGACTTTGACCTGGCCAATCAAGAATATAGTTCACTTCGCTATTTTCCAGCCACTTTTTCACTTTTTTAGCCGTATGGCAAGGGGCACCGTCCTGCAGAAAAATTTCAGCTCCTGTAGCCGCAAAACAATCCGCTAAATTGCCTTTTAAAAGGTTCAAATAGCGGTCAGCATTAACCGTTATGCCTTTAGGCAAAACAACAAGGCTTGGGGCACCACCGTAGGCAAACGAACCCCAGACCATAAGCGATGCTGGGTGCTTAACTGTCTTGGCCGTGAGATTAGGCTTAAGAGGATCTGACCCCTTTCGCCGCCACACTTTTTTCCCGGTCGTCTCACTCACACAGAAGGTCGCTTCGTCACTCCACAAGACACTACGCCACTGCTCCAAGGTCCAATCCTTGTATGTCTTGGCAAAAGCAACCCTCCTCTGCCTTTGTTTCAAAGTTACAGCGGGCTTCTTTCGCGCGATCACTTTCTCGAAGTCGAGGCGCTTCGACTGGTTTTCCTGAATCGAACGAACACTGACGTCGCTCAACAATTTAGGGTTCTGTTCTTTCAGTTGCTTAGCCGTTAATGTTGGATTTTCTTCTAGGGTTCGCTTTAATATATGTAAAGTACGATCAGGAATCTTCCGGGGAGGGGAACCAGCCTGGGAGTGAGAAGGGACCTCGGCGCTACCTCCTGCCTTATACTTCGCCACCAAGCGCTTCACTGTCCTCTCGTTCATGCCAGTATTCTTCACGATTTCCTTCGTTTGCAGACCTAAATTATGACAGGTTATCACTCTAACAATGTCATCATGACTTGTACGGGGTCTAGACATCACGGGGGGGGGGGGGGGGGGGGGGGGGTTTGGATACACAAAAATGCCACGCGAACTCACAAAAGAACGATTGCAACTCGGCCCTCTCAACCTGACACAACCTCACTCCACGACTAGAGGAAACACACTGGCTAGCTTCCACCTACGCAGATATGTAGATGCCAACTTGTATAAAAAGATGCCAGTTAGTCAATTTGTCCTACTCGAGTTTTTCCCCGATAAACCCCATGCCTCCAATTAGCGCGGAACGCTGTGTCCGGCCCACTACCCGGACACAGCGATCCGCGCTGACTGTATGTATGTATATATATATATATATATATATGTATATATATATATTTATATATATATATATATATATATTCAGTATAATGTATATATACACAATATATAATATATACATATGATATATATATAAATGTATATATATATATATATATATATGTATATATATAATATATATATGTATATATAATATATATATATATATATATATATATAAATATATATATATGTATATATAATATATATATGATATATATATATATATATATGTATATATAATACATAATATATATATATATATATATATGAAAGAGATAGAGAGGTCTTATCTCTTATTTTTTTAAAGAAATGCAATTGCTTTCGTAAATAGTTAACGAAAAATATAATCACAATGATATATTTGAATTCCTTATTACATTTTTATATGGAACATCCTTCAATAGTCTGTAAACTGACTATTCCAATTAATAGACGAGGGAAATGTTATATTCCTTGTTTGCATTATTCTAGCAGCTGTTCTCTCTCTCTCTCTCTCTCTCTCTCTCTCTCTCTCTATATATATATATATGTGTGTATATTTATATATATATATATATATACACATATCTGTATGTATATATATATATATATATATATATTTATATACATATATATACATATCTGTATGTATGTATATATATATATATATATATATTACCTGTATCCAATATTTTATATTATTTGGATGTTCCCAAGGGTCACACACGACCGCTAACTACTTTCCAAGTTGGCGTTGGAATTGTATTCTTTTGGGTGAAGATCCCATGTTCCAAAGATGTTCAATGACTACCTAAACACAATGTTAGAACGATATATGCCCGTTTTCATCGCGAGTTGAAATCATTGATATTAAATGTTATCAATACGGGTATTACCATCATCATCATCACTTCATAAATGTTAATAAGCAAACCTCGTCAAGCCATACATTAAGATCACCCTGTTGCCACCTCTCCACCATCATCTTTAACCCCCACCTGGTTATATCCCACTACCCCTATCCCCAATGTTTGAGGTTTAAAGGTCTCACAGTTTTGATAAGATCCTTCTGGTGGAAGTTTTTTAGTAAATGAAAAACAAAATACTAAGATGACAATATTTCATACAGTTTGCTTTCCAGGTGTTTAAAATTATATCAAAACTATAGATAACGAAGTAAATACGCGGAAGACTGATTGAACAAATATCGAGAGTAATGCATATTTTGAAGAGCTTACCGGGGGAGCACTTTTACGGTGTTGGACATCAGGACATGAAACGACAAATAAAATCGTAATATCATGAATGCTCAATGCTAAGGAAATATTTCCTTTTCCCTTGGGAAGGGTGAAGCCAGCTAGACTTGGACCTTTGAGCATTGAGCAACCGTCACCAGGGAAGGGGGTTCGCTTGGAAGTGAGCGACTTGCCCAGAAAATTTTGATCAATTGACTGATTGATTAGGAGTTTTTTGTCACCCTGATATCTAAGGTTATTGACGGTGAACCAGATAATTTGAGTAAACAATGGGTTGATAGGCCGCAGTGTGTAATTTTGTGGAGAGAGAGAGAGAGAGAGAGAGAGAGAGAGAGAGAGAGAGAGAGAGTAATGCTTAAGTAAATGCAAACGAGGTATTTCCGTGTTATGAATATTAATATGAACAGCCAGTTCCAATATTATTTAAGAAAATTTTATATAGAAATAGGATAGGAAGATTCAAATAAAAAGTTATGATAAAATATTTTGATGAATTAGTTTAGAAATAATATTAGATTACATTTCTTGAAAGAATAAAAAAGTTATCTCGCTTCATCGCATTTCTTTGAGTGATATCGGTAATTTCCCACCTCCTCACATTCTAAC
>NC_090759.1:20122188-20132188 GCF_036898095.1 Palaemon carinicauda
TTTATAGTTTATATAAGATTAGTGTTATTACTGTTCTTGAAATATTTCATTTTTCCTCGTTTCCTTTCCTCACAGGGCTATTTTCCCTGTTGGGGCCCTTGGGCTTATAGCATCCTGCTTTTCCCACTAGGGTTGTAGCTTACTAAGTAATAATAATAATAATAATAATAATAATAATAATAATAATAATAATAATAATAATAATAATAATAATAATAATAATAAAAGTAAATTAATTTCTCGCTTTTCAAATAGTTAAATCCTTAAATATCCCCTGAAAATTTCCACTCGCTGTCATTCAATTCCGTCGGTCAGTTCTCGAGATATCCTTCCATCGGAAATATAGAAGGATAACATACAGGTGTAAACACAAGACGTATATAAATTACTCATACACGGTAAATACAATAGGCAGTTTATCAGCAAGTGAATATATTCCTAAGTATTATGAAAAAAATAAGTATTATCAGACCCAAAACAGCAAATAAGATGAAAATCAACATAAAAAATTAAAAGACATTTATATGCCCAAATACTAAAGATATATTTCTTCAGCTCTAAGACTACATCCTGTCTCAGTTTCTAAGCATTCACATATCTTCATGTAACTACAAGCCTCCAGTCTTAAGTGTTTTGTATTTCTTGTGCTTAAATCCTTAAGTAATATAATATATATACTGTATATATATATGAAAATATATATATATATATATATATATATATATATATATATATATATATGTGTGTGTGTGTGTGTTTATTTATTCCATATATATACAGTGTATATATACAGTGTATATATATATATATATATATATATATATATATATATATATATATATATATATATATATATATATATAGTATAATATAAAAACAAATATTTTTCAATACAAACTAGTAAAATAAATAAAATGGAATAAAATTACATAGCAAGCCCTATCAGATATTATGACCGTACAGTGCAGTGTTTGACAACCCCAGATACGACAATAGCATTATATCCGAGTGCTACATCAAAGCTATAACGTGTGCCAGTACAAACAATTACAAAAGCCCTCAGACTCTTTGTAAAATAATGACTGACGAGTGCTTGAACTCATTTTATTTTACAGGTTTAAATTAGCTGAGAGATGCCAAAGGTAATTTAGTCACTAAAATGTAGTACGGCTATAAAACAATACCCGTTATTCAAGAAAATATCAATACTTTGTTCCTCTCTCTCTCTCTCTCTCTCTCTCTCTCTCTCTCTCTCTCTCTCTCTCTCTCTCTCTCTCTCTCTCTCTCTCTCTCTCTCTCTTCAGGGCTTGATTACCGCTATTCATTTACCTAATAAACAGCTACGACAATAATAAAAGCAACTCGGGTTTTACTTTTGCATGTGGATGAATAATAAACATACATTGATCTCAAAACTAAAACTGATGATGGAAATTAGCAATCTAACTCATTTATGTATGCTTGACACTCAAAGAAAGTTAGAAAATACAGCGATAAGTAAGTAGAGAATAACATGTACATAGACCAAAGATTATCAAATGAACACATACATGTAAACTAGTTAATATATGAAGTTAATAAATCAACGCCTGCACACATTAATAAATGAAGCTAACAAAACTTATGTTCATACAGTGATGTAGGAAATTAGCATATATTACTCAAGCATGCATTGTTATAATAATTCACCATACTAACAAGTCTCAGGGTCTATAAAATCGAGTTTTGAAAGTAGGTGAACACATTTTTATAACATCTGCTTTTGGTTTATTTTTCATTTACGCACACAAACACAAATTCCCGTTTTCAAAGTATACTTCTAGAAATGGATACTAAAGGGATTTATCTGTTCAAAAATAATTTCTGTCAGACAAACAAATAAACTCATGTAAATAAACTACAAATAAACTCGCCACATAAAGTAAAACCTCTTCATTAATAATTCAAAAAACAACAAATGCAGCTGTTTCTAGTTCACTGCAGGACAAAGGCTTCATAAATGTCAATTCATGACTGGGGTTTGGCTAGTTTTTTTTTTTTTTTAATCACCACGCTGGTCAGTGAGCATTGGTGATGATGGGAGATTGTTGTCTGTTCGCTCACAGCCAGACAACCTAGTATGGGTGGTCCTGACTAACACAGCTTTGCTGGTCATGGCGACACGCAAAACCTTCCAGCACGTTAGCATTTGTATCCATTTTGCACTTACTGTAGAACGAATGTCTTTATTCATTCATGTTCACTCTTCAAACCTTCACCATCCTACACTTCCTACTTCGCAATATCACAACTTAAACTTCTTCCCATCGTACTGACAAGACAAAGATACACCGCTTCACTAACAGAAGGACTCACTGATTAACTTTTCCCAACTTTCCATTCCTCGGTGGAAATTGTGATCTCTTCATCAGGTAAGAGTATTGGCACTGATTAAACGCACTGCAATTTTTTCTTTTTTTTTATTAGTTGTTGATTCAAGGCGGATTCTTGAAACTACCCTAATTAAGAAAACAAACAAAGCGAATTACCCGTAAATAACATTATTGATTGGTATGTCTCAAGTGTAAAAACAAAAGTGAAAACGGAAATATTCAATTACATACCATAAATCAGTATCATTTAAATAAAAGGATTGATACGTGTAATATAAATTTATATTTATTTCAAAATGCCAAGTGAAAATAGAACTTTGTCCCCCTAAAAGCAATCCAGGGAAGACATTTCAATCTGTAAAATAGTTATTCTTCAAAATTATATAATTATCAAATGAGGTTTCAAATTAGTCGATCTTAATTTCCGTACTCAAAATCTAGATATTTCACGTTGACATTATCTATCCCCGTCCCTCTATGCACAAGTATATATTCTACCATTAGCAGATTAAATCTAACCACAACGACATATTTAATCATAAAGAAACCACTACATTTATTAAACTGTCTTCACTTAGCTGATGGTCCCACAAGTTCTAATTTTAAATGATTATAATCAAATTAATTAATTTCTTAAACAGAATTGCTTCCAAATATTTTTTACTCAATACTGCCAAGAATTTAAATACCGCACAATTAAATTACAGTAAGGGTAAGGAATTGAGAGAGAGAGAGAGAGAGAGAGAGAGAGAGAGAGAGAGAGAGAGAGAGAGAGAGAGAGAGAGAGAGAGAGATTACATTACATCATTATAAGATATGTAGACAATGCCAAACTCTGATAATAAATCCATGTTGTCTCCGAAAGCAATTTAACTTTCATTTCTTTCCCGTATTTCAATTCAATCGGAAACCTGTTCACAAACAAGGGATGAATTTCTTTTCCAATTCCATAACGATAAATTTTATGACTATAAATAATAACACACCGATATATTACGACAATATTTTCATCCTCACTCCTAGTTTTTTCTCTCCATAATCTCGCCTTACTCCGAAAGCCAACCACTCCTGTAATTCCAGCGCTTTGGATGTGTAAATAAGGATTTGGGAATAAAATCCTCTTGTTACCATCTCAGGAAAATTATGCTCAACAAGATAAAGTATTTTCTCTCACGCATACATTGACGGATAAAACCAATTTTTATTATTTGTTTGTTTCTTTTATTAGTGAAGTTTAAATGAATCTTAAACATGAAACCAAAAAATCCTTTTGTTATACTAGCTTTTTCTTTTCAGTCTTTATTAATTTTCCTACTTCAAAATATAATGCATGCTATACTTCAACATCGTATCTGTGTGGGGATACCTTAATGTGGTGAAAGGGTTTGTGTATCGCCATTATTAGCAAAGCTGCAATAGTCAGGGACACCCATACTAGGTTGATTTGCTGCGAGCGATCAGAAAAGTTTCATACCATCACCAATCCGCACTAGCCAGTGTGGTGATGAAAAATGGCCAAACCCAGTACATGATTTTAGACATGTCTTAGACCTTTATCCTACAGTGGACTGAAAACGGATGCATTTGTTGTTGTTGTACTTCAAAAACGTAAGTAAGGTAATTCAAGGCCAACTGAAGAATATTATACATTTAACCATGAGATTCTTTGTTTCATTCCATTAGCAATATCGAATAAATTTGCTACCATAAACTAAACAGAACTGCTCACGAAAATGCATTCCTTAGGGAAATGATATACTGTAGATGTCATATTATGTTCAAACCACACTTAAAACAGTCGAATGTCATCCAAGTAACAGGTCGCTATAATCTTAACGTAGTAAGATCAAATTACTGTTGTTACTGACAGGTCACACATGTCAGTGCGTCACTCCCCGGGACCTCATGGGAGGAGTATATACAATTTGCAAAAAGTTGCTTTGTTTATAAATGGGCGTGGTTTAGCTGGGAGGAGTCCAGTGACGTCACTGGAGTAAACACAATGGATGGAGGGGGGAGTTTGCGGTCGAGAGAAAAAATTAGATTTCTCCGAAAACAATATTGGAGAATATCGGAAAAATATTTCGGGTGAACCTTTCATAGAATCTTTTGAAGAGTTAAGTGTTTACCGCTAGCTTTCCCAGATAATACTCAATATAAGGTAAAAGCTTCTGTAAAGGTATTGGTGTCACAATGATCCGGTCCCAGAGTCCCAGCATTGATCATGCTGAGTCATATTTACTATTGCAAAGGGGGAACTAGGTCGACGGTTTACTCTTGTTCAATACTTTAATGGTGGGGATGACCTTCATAGGACATATATATAAATTAATATATTAATATATATATATATATATATATATATATATATATAAATATATATATATATATATAAATATATATATATATATATAAATATATATATATATATATATATATATATATATATATATATATATATATATATGTGTGTGTGTGTGTGTGTGTATATTATATATATTATACATATACTTTATATATATATAAATATACATTTATAAAAATATACATTATATATATATATATATATATATATATATATATATATATATATTTATATATATATGTGTATATATATATATGAGAGAGAGAGAGAGAGAGAGAGAGAGAGAGAGAGAGAGAGAGAGAGAGAGAGAGAGAGAATCTTGTAAGAAAATAAAGCATTCTTGTACTAGTTTATAGAGCTTACATACACAATCCCTTTTTGTGGTGATAAACGGATAATATATTCTTACTCTCAATCATAATAAATAGTCTACTTCAACACCTTTTCTGTGCGGGGATACATTAATGTGATGAAAGGTTTGTGTATTGCCATTATTAGAAAAGCTGTACTAGTCATGGACATACATACTATAATATCCGTTCAAAATGCGTAACAACTGAATATCGCTAAGCGTGCAAAATCCCTTCGCCATTCTACGTCGTCTTGTGCTTAATTCCGGTCGACCCAGGTCGTTTACTATGAGTCAAAGTATCGCGTTTCTTTCTTTAAGCATTTCTACTTATGAAACTGGTCCAGGAACAGTTGGACACAAAAATTCCTGGCACACCTCACTTTGATGAAGTGCACGTTAACCCCTACTGCGTGGCGAGTGACCAAACAGATAGTGTAGGGAGAGATGGCAAAGGTGGTGGACGGGGGGTACACACATGAACTCGCCGGGCAGTAAGGGTGTGACAGTGTGCTCTTCCTCAGAGAAAAGTGTGCCAGATATCCCTGGGTCCAATTGTACATCCAAAATTTCAGAACCTAGGGTTCTCGTTAATACGAAACAGCCTATAATTAACTGTATACAAAATTTCTATAGTATCAACAACATGAAGCGTTTTGAAATGACCAGGCAACTTAAAATTCACATTAATGGGGTACGTGTCAATTATCTTACCGAGTCAGCATAAGATAAAAAAGAATGAAATATTAAGAGGATATGTAAGTATGTATGTATGCATAGTAACCTTATAAGGCAGCAATACCCTTATCTCCAGTCCATTTGGACCCATTAACTTTCACTATAGGAATCCTCCAGGCGCAATAAGTTCATTACCTTTGATCTCAAATAAAATGGCCTTTCACACACTTGAGAGACATTTCTTCCTCCCACAGGTCATAAACCTTTACCTGCCGTTCCCCTCCCCGGTTGGGTTGTCATTTTCTTTATATGCTGAACCAATACTTCCAAGGATGACAGAGATCGTGGAGATTGTTCATTTCGCACTGACTGACTTTATAAAAGCATGGGCAACTCCCCTATATACTAATAAAGAGCAAGTGTCTGGACACACACACACACATATATATATATATATATATATATATATATATATATATATATATATATATATATATATATATATATATATATTATATGTATGTATGTATATATATATATATATATATATATATATATATATATATATATATATATATATATATATATATAATTCTTGTCACAGAGGCAACCATAGGGATACATCCATCTTCCACAAATTGCCCAAACTGCCGTGTGGTAGTTAGGAAAGAGGGAGACGGTGGGAAGGGTTGAATTTGCGGGCGAGCTTGTGTGTGCACATATCTATCTAAAAATTTACATTCATTTTTGACGGGTCGCGTACACTAGTATAAAATATATGATTGTCATTGACGAATTGTAGAATTTTATTCGCCATTTCTTTTTATTTTCTTCGAAGGTTATACAGTACGTACCTTGTATATAGACAAATTATATTGGCAGTTAATTCAACAGAACCACAGGACCGCGGAAAAAGGGATTAAATCCCTGACAGGGTTGTGGTGGCCTATGAGGTAATGTCCCTGACTGGTGATAGCCATACTGAGGCTCGAGTCCCACTCAAACTCGTTAGTTACTTTGGTTCCTGCAACCTCACCATCTTTGCAATATAAAGATGGGGAGGGGGGGATTGGGGGAGACTACAGGTAAATCTGCCGAGTCATCAGCAGCCATTGCTTGGCCCTCCTTGGTCCTAGCTTGGTTGGAGAGGGGATTGGGTGCTGATCATATGTATATATGGTCAGTCTCTAGGGCACTGTCCTTCTTGATAGGCCAATGTCACTGCCCCTTGCCTCTACCATTCATGGGCGGCCTCTAAACCTTTAAAACGGTACAAGAGAATATTCCGAAAAAGCATATTAGAAACGACTATTTTAAGTTATGTTTGTCTGACAGCCATCCCATGGTCATATGTTTGCATTCATATTTCAAAATAATACAGAATAAGAAGGATATCAAGGAGTGTACCCTGCCACACCCTCCCTACTTCTTGGCTAGTAAGCAGAACGATTTCCTAGGGAGAGCTGGCTAAAGTTGATGGGCCGGGTTAAACACAGGAACTCGCCATGCAGTAAGGATGTGGCTAGGTGCGCATCCTCAGAGCGAGGTGTGCCATGAATTCCTGTGTCCAACTGTACCCCTTCACATGAAATTCGCGATCGAAGGAGAAACCTATGGCAAGCATGCTCTCCCTCTTCTCTCTTCCCCTCTCATCTCTATAATCCCCCTCATCTTCTTCTTCTTCTTCAACTAGTCATCAGAGAAGAGAAAGGACGACTGGCGTCATGTTTTGATTTCCTGTCAATGACTCAAGAGCGCTTCTGCCTTTGATCGCATGAGCTTTGTAAAAACTCTTGCAAGGTTGCAGTCTTTGAGAGGCATTCGTCTCGCTGGTGTATCAGTTTCTCCTCTTTTTATCTCTTACCTTTTTATCATTTTCGCTCTTTGAAGTTTTGGCTCTCGTGAATTTCAATGAATGCTGCGTGTACCATCCAACATACGAAGGAGGGTTGTGTTTACTTCTAATCAGTTACTTATATCTATTTTTTCTTTTCCTTACTTTTAAAATTCGATGATCCTTTGAAGTTGAAATGATTTTCTATTTGCGATGCACATGACTTCGAATGTTTCACGTTTACTCTCTCTCTCTCTCTCTCTCTCTCTCTCTCTCTCTCTCTCTCTCTCTCTCTCTGTGTGTGTGTACGGTGACACTCACCAGGATCCTCTTTCTCTTTCGATCATCAAAAAAATTACACGCTACAAAATACATAAAATAAGGTAAAACCTTCAATATCTAGCATTTGGCATATAAAAAAAAATTAAATCTAAAAAATCTTAACCGACTAAAAAATAATAAAATCCCCGAAATGTTTTGGCATAGTATACCATCCAGGATAATTAATTTTGGTAATGGCGGAAGAGGCTTCTTCCGGCCCATTGTTGAAAACCGACTCAATTAGCTAATGATGAGGATTAAAATCTTCGTCATTATGTCTAGCCAATCCTCGAGATGGCTTTACTGGATGGCTGCCTCACTACACTCATTTAAGTCTTATAGATGATTATAAGATGATATCTACAACATGATATTAGAAGTCTGTTGAAGTTCTTTTCCAAACACGGAAAGAGATATATTAGAAATTGAAATTCAATATCCATATCAAGTGATGAAGAAAATATAAACATGGAAAAAGAGGACACTGGGTGTAGACACAAATACTCTGATTAATATCGCCCTGAACAGCAAAGCTATATTAGTCAGAGCCACCCATACTAAGTTGGTACGGGCCAGCGTGGTGATGAAAACTGATGTATTTGCACGTCTGAGGCCTTTGTC
This sequence comes from Palaemon carinicauda, assembly GCF_036898095.1. NCBI lineage: Eukaryota > Metazoa > Arthropoda > Malacostraca > Decapoda > Palaemonidae > Palaemon > Palaemon carinicauda. The sequence continues at coordinate 20,130,729 of NC_090759.1, forward strand.
CTGCAGTGAACTAGAAACAGGCAGCATTTGTTGCGGTTGTGTGTGTGTGTGTGTGTATGAATATATATATATATATATATATATATATATATATATATATAATATATATATATATATATATATATATATATATATATATATATATATATATATATAGATAGATAGATAGATAAACATTCATTACATCATACTCCATGGCAAACTTCCTGTGACAACCAACATCGGTTCAATATAATCGCCTCCCAACAGCACTGAGAAGCAAAAGCATAATATAAGATGACGTTGGTAATTACGAAGTGAAAAACAGCAAGATCGATGATGATAATTGCAGTGGACAATTATCAGGCGAGTCTGGTAATAACATCCATTAAACCCTGCATACATAATAGCAATTAAGACGCTTCCGGCAATGAAGCCATAAAATCGCGGAAAGTTAATGATTTCTCATGCGGGGCGACTGATAATGATTGCAGTTTGGGAATCTATAATATAGACGCGTGGGTGCTTGTGTCTTGGCCTGCGGACAATCGCGTGAGTAATAAGGTTCGCACCTTGGAAGAGTAATGGATTTTTTCTACCTTTGATAAGATTGTTAGGTTCGCAAGAAGACGTTTAGCTCATTCATCACCTATGAAAGGTGAAAATTCTTTTCTCTCTTCATACTGTTAACATCGCATGCTTAGTAAAGGTATGTGCGCATACATAAATAGCCAAGTGATGTAAACCTTATCTGTGGTGATTATATATATATATATATATATATATATATATATATATATATATATATATATATATATATATATATATATATATATAGAGAGAGAGAGAGAGAGAGAGAGAGAGAGAGAGAGAGAGAGAGAGAGAGAGAGAGAGAGAGAGAGAGAGAGAGATACTTACATACATACATACGTACAGACAAAAAAATGAGAGATTTTCTCTGATAATAAACGGTTTCCGCTGATGCACACTGAATTATCAATTTTGTTTGTCGACTGCAAGCACAGATGAGTAAAGACACACACACACACACACACACACACACACACACACACATATATATATATATATATATATATATATATATATATATATATATATATATATATTCATATATATTTGTATGTACGTATGTATATATGTATATGTGTGTGCATAAACACCACGAAAGCTGACACGTGATAAGCATAAAATATGTTTTATACCCACGAAAGGAAAATTGAAAAGACTTGATTGGAGTTCGTACTTTCGTCTTACTAGTGACAGTACTAACTCCAATAAAGACTTTTCACTTTTCTTTTCGTGGCTGTAAACGTACCAAGGCTATCGCCTTCAATAAAATACACACACACACACACACACACACATATATATATATAAATATATATATATATATATATATATATATATATATATATATATATATATATATATATATATAAATATATATATAAATATATATA
>NC_090759.1:20134688-20142188 GCF_036898095.1 Palaemon carinicauda
ACAAAAGGAATTTTTGGAATACTATCGAGTTAACTCATTTGAAACCTTAGAAGCCAAAAATTCATCTAAATGATTTGCAAATTAGTAACTGTGAATCCATAAAAGCTGGAAAACAATAATAAGAGAAATTCTAATTTAATTCTAATCGCCAGGCATTCTCCATCATGGGGCTCAATACTACACAGTATTCTAGATGTTTTATTCCAGCTGTTACCAAGTTGTGGAATGATCTTCCTAATCGGGTAGTTGAATCAGTAGAACTTCAAAAGTTCAAAGTTGGAGCAAATGTTTTTATGTTGACCAGGCTGACATGAGTCATTTTATTGTTTATATATGACATATCTGTTTTGATGTTGCTACTGTTTTTAGAATGATTTATTATTAATTTATTCTCATCATTTGTTTATTTCCTTATTTCCTTTCCTTACTGGGCTATTTTTTCCCTATTGGAGCCCTTGGGCTTATGGCATCTTGCTTTTCCAACTAGGGTTGTAGCATGGTTAGTAATAATAATAATAATAATAATAATAATAATAATAATAATAATAATAATAATGTGTTTGTCTGTGCTTTTAATTAGAATTTCTTGCAATTACCTGAAAAATCTATTCAAATCTGAACTGTAATAGATTCTATCAGTTCCGTTTATCAGTTCTTTACATTTGCAAAGGGAACGAAGTCAAATAAATCCTTTTCACATACATATATGTGTATGTATATATATATATACATATAATTTGTATATACAACAGTAGATATACTGCACACACACATATATATATATATATATAATATATATATATATATATATATATATATATATATATATATATACATATGACATGTGTGTTCATGTCATATATTAGAACATTTGCAAATACGCGTGTAAGCCCGAAAGATCATGCTCGCACGTAGATGTTAGAAATGCATTTCAAATGTAAACTTCATTTGAAAATATTCAAATATTTGCACATTTATTCCTTAAATGTGCATGTCTGAAAACATTCACATACATATGTCGCCTGGAATGTTTACAAAATGAGCGCGTTTCTATCTGCAAAAGCCTTTACAGCTTATTAAACAGGAAATGGAGGCAGTAGAGTCTGAATTTCTTGGACATAAACCCACTTCATTTATGTTGATAAAATGAAGTATTCTTGTCCAAATGGGAAAATATTATGTATTCAAAAGGGGTTAAGAATTAATGAAAAAGATAAAGGCAAATTCAAATAAATCGGGTGAAATACACCAGTTTATAGTGACGAAAATGAAAACAAAACAAATGGAACACAGGGAAATGAAAAGGGTAAAAAAAAATCTGTAATAAAAAACTCTGATGAATCAATCGAATTCTGTTCGCATAATAGGAATGATCACGGTAGAATAGAAGGAAATGCGAGCCATGCAGGTAAATGTAGAGAGTTTAGAGGTAAGAATTCATTTCATACCCAAAATGTTCGTAAAGGTTAACGAAATCTCAACCACAGTAAGATGTTTGAAATTAACGAACGTTGAGAAAGACTTAAAAAAGAAAAGAAAAGAGAGAGAGAGAGAGAGAGAGAGAGAGAGAGAGAGAGAGAGAGAGAGAGAGAGAGAGAGAGAGAGAGAGAGAGAGAGAGAGAGAGAGCAAAAATAAACACAAACAATTGTTTTGAACAGTATGTGTCATCACTTCAGCAGGAAAGTCAAACTAACTTTCTTCTTGGAGTGAGTAACCTAAGCTTACAAGCCGGGCCAATTTGGTTGCACTGGGAGGAAACTTAAGATTGCAAATCATCACCTATTTCAGTTTTCTTTCCCAGATATAAGGATGCTATATAATAATTACTACTATCTTTTTAATTATTACTAATCAAGCAACAACGCTAGTAGGAAAAGTCGGATACTCACAAGCCCAAAGGCTCCATCAGAGAAAATCAGCCCAGTAAGGAAAGGAATTAAGGAAATAAACTATTATAGAAGTAATAAACAATTGAAATAATATGTAAACAGTTGATAAAAAAAAACAAAAAAAAAAACATATGTTAAGAATAATAACATCAGTACCCAAATTATATTGTCTTAAATGCATACAGCATAAAATTGCCACTCAGTTTATATCCAAATTAATGCCATATCAAATAACAAAACTAAAATAAAAGTGCGTTTGATCACAAACATCCGGCTGATCTGATAATCTGTTGTAACCTAATCCTGCTAACATACGCGCACACACGTAAATAAATAAATACCTTCGTTAATATACAGTTCCATTCCTTTTATCAAGTAGGCTATTAACGCAATGAAAATTTATTTCTTATAACCAAAAAGGCCTATCATCCATAATTATTATGTCTTTCATTTAATAAGAGTAGTTGAAAACATAACATGTTCTAATTTATTCCATTAAAAAATTCTAAGCAAGATAATCATTAACGTTATCTATATTAACTAAACATTTACCAGTTCGTATTACTAACAACCTTGCTGTGTAAAATAAATGAGATTTTCATCCCTATAATATGCCTATTTATTACGCAAGATCACAGCCTATTCTATTCCTATGGCTAAATAGTTTATTATGCAATATCAGGAAATTTTACTTCTATTAAGAAATTCTTTACAGCATAACATCATGACTTTTATATTCATTATAAAAATAGTGAAGTAAGGAAGATAATTGACAATTGCATGCCTATTACCAGAACGGCCACTCAGTAGAGCGCATACGTTCACTCATATAATGTATATCACAAGCTATGCAATTGAATTATGCAAATTTTGACACTCATTTTCATGCAAATCAGTTAAAAATTGGCCTTTTTTTAACTTTTCGTGACCTTAAACTTTATTTTTTACCCAATCACTCCCAAAATCTAATCATATTGCCCCATGATCAAGGCCAATCATCCCACCAAATTTCATGCGATTCAACCAAATAGTTTTTGAGTTATGCGAATCTCAAACAGACACACACCCACACACACACACACAAAACAAATACACGCCGATCAAACAACCTTCGCAACGAAGTTGGCGAAGGTAACAAAATAATCTTATGAGAAAGATATCATGCCTATTTCATTCAGTTTGAAAAACAGTTTACTGCACAATATTATTGTCAACAATTTTATCCTTATTGCATAAAAAACTGTTTACAGCACAAGATCACATTTTCCATTAAAAAAAAAAAAAGAAAAAAAAATATTATGAAAGCCAATTGGTAAGTTTATCCCTAACAAAAATTTGTTTATTGCGCAAGATAACGACCTATTTTTCCTATAAAAAAGTATATTATTAAAGATCGTTGTTAATTTTATCCCTATTAAGAATAAAATATTTCACCACAAAATCACAACATATTTTCCTTATAAAACTTATTATATTATGTAAGAGCATTGTTAAATCTATCCCTATTACATATGAAAATTTTTACAACATAAAATCACGACCTATTTTCCCCTAAAAAATATAGTATATAATGTAAAATCAATGTTAATGTTATCCCTATTATAAAACAGTTATTGCACAAGACCATGACCCATTTTCCCTATAAAAAATAGTATATTATGTAAGATTATTGTTAATGTTATCCATACTACAAAACAGTTTATTGCACACGATCACAACACATTTTTCCCTATGAAAATAGTAGGTTATGCCAGATCATTGTTAATGTTATCACTATTAGAAAATAGTTTATTGCACAAAATCACGACCTATTTTTTCCTTACAAAAGATAGTATATCATGTAAGATCATTGTTAATATTAACCTTAATACAAAATAGTTTATTGCTGAAGATCATCGTTCATTTAATCCCCATTACAAAACAGTTTAGTATGAGGTCATCCATGGCCCATCTTGAGAGAGACCACGTACCAATTGCTGGAAGAGAAGAGGCACCCACCAACCCCTTTGGGAGACTGCGTCAGTTGTAAACTTTTATGCTTTATGGCTTCTGGGCTTTGGTGGGACGTCACTTTGTCAGAGGCTGGATCTCCGACGCACTTGTTTTATAACTTTTTTTTTCTTTTTTTAGCTATTTGCCTTTATCTCTCGTTCTGTTATCTGGGATCTGCTCATAGACGTTTAATAATTAAGTGTTTGAAGGACAACATAAACTACAAAAACAATAATAATAATATTAATAATAATAATAATAATAATAATAATAATAATAATAATTAATAATAATAATAAGAAAAGCATTCTGAAAGTACAGACCTCTGCAACGGCAGCTTATTTCTCGAAACCAGCTTGCCTTTCCCAGAATCTATTTAGTCTGTAGGCATATGGATGTCTGTGTGACAACCATGTTCGAACTTGTGGTTAAGGTTAGGGTTAACTAGGTCGACCTTTTGCTCAGCCTTGACCTTGACTTTTGACCTAGGACTTAAAAAAAATTTAATCGCTTCCACGTCTCAACATGAAGATTAATTCCTGAAAGTTTCACTACTCTATGAGTAATGCTATGGCCAGGAAGTTGTTCATAAACAAACAAACATACAAATAGGCCCGAAAACATAACCTCATCCCAACTTTGTTGGCAGAGGTAATAGTTTAAACTTTTTTACAAAAGAATTATACGTACCTTACGACAACGACATAAAGTAAAATAGTAAAATTAGTCATTATATAATGTTCCTACGCTTGAATCTAAATATTGCAGCGTGTGACCATTCATAACATCGTGGAGGTGTAGTAGTGAACTTGTGATCAACATCTCATTTGTAAAAATATCAATAAATAAGAATCAAAGTTGGCTTTAAAAAAAAAAAAAAAACACGAATTAAGGTACATGAAAACTTGGGCAAAGCGAGGGATATAAAATACTCGAAATCTTTAGATATATTCTTGGCATTCACCCTACATAATGCTTTGATGACCACAGTTTTCTAATTATCGTAACTTCCGAGAACAATAAAAATAACCTTAAAGTTTAGGACTTTAAATTGGCTTGGCTTCGCTACAACAGACGTAGTCGTGTGTGTATATATATATATATATATATATATATATATATATATATATATATATATATATATATATATAGATCTATAAAACATATATATATATATATATATATATATATATATATATATATATATATATATATATATATATATATATATATATATAGATCTATAAAACATATATATATATATATATATATATATATATATATATATAGATCTATAAAACATATATATATATATATATATATATATATATATATATATATATATATATATATATACGTACACAACAACACAACAACAACAACAAATTTAACTGTTGCTAGTGCCTGCATGACAACGAGTTCAGATATGTCAATTCATATATATATATATATATATATATATATATATATATATATATATATATATATATATATATATATATATATGCGTGAATCTGCGTGTGAGTAAATTGTTATCGTTAGTCACCACGCTATCTACCAAATTCTCTTTATTCATTGAATATTGCTTCTTAAGTATGGCAATTGAACAGACCAATGGCTTTGAAAAGGATTTTCAGAAATATACAATATTTAATACCAAAGATGTCTATCCACCAATTTTCATTAAAATCAAAGAAAACCGTAACGCCGTTGTAAGTGGAGCAGTAGGTATGTGGTAGGTAGTATTTTCGAGAGGGCACCAGCCATCCGATGAGATACTACTGCTAAAGAGTTAATGGGTCCTTTGACATTTTCACTTTTTCAGCTGGAGACGCACGCAAAAGCTCTGTATTTCTAAATCATACAACTTATATAACTGTTATTATTAATAAATATTATTGAAATTATTATTAATCATTAAAATTACAATAATTATCAAAATTATTAAAATTGCCATTATAAATTATTGAAATTACTAAAATTATTAGTATTATCAACATCACAATAACTATCAAAATTACTATTATTATTATTGAAATTACTAACATTATTATTATCATTTTTACAAACCTTATCAAAATTCCCCATTCGAATTGCAAGAACATGAATATGCACCATCCCCATGGACCTTTCCTTAACAAGACAGCATTTTCTTCTCATTTGCACAATTTTCTAAAAGTTTCCAATAATGAAAGTGGTATCGATCTCTCAACCCTTTGTCTCTTCACATTTCAAAAGAGTCAAGCAGAAAAAAAACTTCTTCAGGAAACTGCGTATTTTCAATGAGATTTTAAGGAAGAAAGATTTTCTCAACACGGACACAAAACCATTCAGTGTTGAGTGGATAATTATGTGTATAATTTACGTCTTGTAAATCAGAGCGAAAGCTTCATGATTGAAGTTAAAGCATCTTAAGAGAGAGAGAGAGAGAGAGAGAGAGAGAGAGAGAGAGAGAGAGAGAGAGAGAGAGAGAGAGAGAGAGAGCTGATACAAAGGGCTTCATTCTTACGAAGTCTTAATTTTCACTTGACAACCCCACTCCCCTTTCTCCTGCCCCTCACCCTCAAACAACCCACCTCCGCCCCTGCCCTAAGATTTAAGGCAACAGGATCGCCTACTTAATGGAGCCATATGAAAAGTGAATTTCCTTTATGCTCCATTGTTATAAGAGGAGCCAGTAAATCGATGTAACTTACGCTCTCTCAAGCCTTTGATATCAGGACCAGATCCTTGTAAGCTTTTAAAAGGACATCGGAATTATGACCGGTAAGTGGCAAGAAAGGCAGGCAGACGCATACGCACATAGTGGCTTAAATGTGATGTCTTGGGGGATACGTAGTTTTGAAAACGTGAGATACTTTTAACAAGACACAAAACAATGTCTGTCGCCTTATGTTTATGTTATATGTTTGCATGTACATTATATAACTACACATAAATGTAAACTAAAAAGGCGCGGCTTCCTTATAAATATGTGTGTATATATATATATATATATATATATATATATATATATATATATATAATATATATATATATATATATATATATATATATATATAATATATATATATATATATATATATATATATAATATATATATATATATATATATATATATAATATATATATATATATATATATATATATATATATAATATATATATATATATATATATATATATATATATATATATTATATTATATTATATATTATTGTGATTTTTAGTGGGAATACCTTACCGTGGTGAGAGGGTTTGCGTATCACCATGACCAGTAAGGCTGTAAATATTCAGGGCTACCCATACGCGATTAGGTTCCTGTGAGCTATCAGATAAAAGTCTCCCACCATCACCAATATGCACTGACCAGCGTGGTGATGATAACTGGAAACCCCCCCCCCCCCGACATGAATTGATATGTCTGAGGCCTTAGTCCTACAGTTGACTTGAAACGGATGCTGTTTATATATATATATATATATATATATATATATATATATATATATATATATATATATATATATATATATATATATATATATATATATATATATATATATATATATATATATATATCAATGGGAGGCTTAACAAATAAGTCTAAATTTCAAACATT
>NC_090759.1:20152188-20162188 GCF_036898095.1 Palaemon carinicauda
AAAGAGGTCAAAGAACTTCTAATGCTATAGGTGTGGGAGCAAAAAAAAAGGTCAAAGAACCTCTAATGCTAGAGGTGTGGGAACTAAAAAGAGGTCAAAGAACTTCTAATGCAAGGGGTGTGGGAGCTAAAAAGAGGCCAAAGAACTCCTAATGCAAGGCGTGTGGGAGTTAAAAAGAGTTCAAAAAACTTCTGATGCAAGGGGTGTGGGAGCTAGAAAGAGGTAAAAAAACTTCTAATGCAAGGGGTGGGGGAGCTAAAAAGAGGTCAAAGAACTTCTAATGCTATAGGTGTGGGAGCTAAAAAGAGGTCAAAGAACCTCTAATGCTAGAGGTGTGGAAGCTAAAAAGAGGTCAAAGAACTTCTAATGCAAGGGGTGTGGGAGCTAAAAAGAGGTCAAAGATCTTCTAATGCAAGGGGTGTGGGAGTTAAAAAGAGGTCAAAGAACTTCTAATGCAAGGGGTGTGGGAGCTAAAAAGAGGTCAAAAACCTTCTAATGCAAGGGGTGGGGGAGCTAAAAAGAGGTCAAAGAACTTCTAATGCTAGAGGTGTGGGAGCTAAAAAGAGGTCAAAGAACTTCTAAAGCTAGAGGTGTGGGAGCTAAAAAGAGGTCAAAGAACTTCTAATGCTATAGGCGTGGGAGCAAAAAAAAAGGTCAAAGAACCTCTAATGCTAGAGGTGTGGGAACTAAAAAGAGGTCAAAGAACTTCTAATGCAAGGGGTGGGGGAGCTAAAAAGAGGCCAAAGAACTCCTAATGCAAGGCGTGTGGGAGTTAAAAAGAGTTCAAAGAACTTCTGATGCAAGGGGTGTGGGAGCTAAAAAGAGGTCAAAAAACTTCTAATGCAAGGGGTGGGGGAGCTAAAAAGAGGTCAAAGAACTTCTAATGCTATAGGTGTGGGAGCTAAAAAGAGGTCAAAGAACCTCTAATGCTAGAGGTGTGGAAGCTAAAAAGAGGTCAAAGAACTTCTAATGCAAGGGGTGTGGGAGCTAAAAAGAGGTCAAAGATCTTCTAATGCAAGGGGTGTGGGAGTTAAAAAGAGGTCAAAGAACTTCTAATGCAAGGGGTGTGGGAGCTAAAAAGAGGTCAAAAACCTTCTAATGCAAGGGGTGGGGGAGCTAAAAAGAGGTCAAAGAACTTCTAATGCTATAGGTGTGGGAGCTAAAAAGAGGTCAAAGAACCTCTAATGCTAGAGGTGTGGAAGCTAAAAAGAGGTCAAAGAACTTCTAATGCAAGGGGTGTGGGAGTTAAAAAGAGGTCAAAGATCTTCTAATGCAAGGGGTGTGGGAGCTAAAAAGAGGTCAAAGAACTTCTAATGCTAGAGGTGTGGGAGCTAAAAAGAGGTCAAAGAACCTCTAATGCTAGAGGTGTGGGAGCTAAAAAGAGGTTAAAGAACTTCTAATGCAAGGGGTGTGGGAGCTAAATAGAGGTCAAAGAACTTCTAATGCAAGGGGTGTGGGAGCTAAAAAGAAGTCAAAGAACTTCTAATGCAAGGGGTGGGGGAGCTAAAAAGAGGTCAAAGAACTTCTAATGCAAGGGGTATGGGAGCTAAAAAGAGGTCAAAGAACTTCTAATGCAATGGGTGTGGGAGCTAAAAAGAGGTCAAAGAACTTCTAATGCTATAGGTGTGGGAGCTAAAAAGAGGTCAAAGAACCTCTAATGCTAGAGGTGTGGAAGCTAAAAAGAGGTCAAAGAACTTCTAATGCAAGGGGTGTGGGAGTTAAAAAGAGGTCAAAGATCTTCTAATGCAAGGGGTGTGGGAGCTAAAAAGAGGTCAAAGAACTTCTAATGCTAGAGGTGTGGGAGCTAAAAAGAGGTCAAAGAACCTCTAATGCTAGAGGTGTGGGAGCTAAAAAGAGGTTAAAGAACTTCTAATGCAAGGGGTGTGGGAGCTAAATAGAGGTCAAAGAACTTCTAATGCAAGGGGTGTGGGAGCTAAAAAGAAGTCAAAGAACTTCTAATGCAACGGGTGTGGGAGCTAAAAAGAGGTCAAAGAACTTCTAATGCTAGAGGTGTGGGAGCTAAAAAGAGGTCAAAGAACTTCTAATGCAATGGGTGTGGGAGCTAAAAAGAGGTAAAAAAAACTTCTAATGCAAGGGGTGGGGGGCTAAAAAGAGGTCAAAGAACTTCTAATGCTAGAGGTGTGGGAGCTAAAACGAGGTCAAAGAACTTCTAATGCTAGAGGTGTGGGAGCTAAAACGAGGTCAAAGAACTTCTAATGCTAGAGGTGAGGGAGCTAAAAAGAGGTCAAAGAACCTCTAATGCTAGAGGTGTGGGAGCTAAAAAGAGGTCAAAGAACTTCTAATGCTAGAGGTGTGGGAGCTAAAAAGAGGTCAAAGAACTTCTAATGCAAGGGGTGTGGGAGCTAAAAAGAAGTCAAAGAACTTCTAATGCAAAGGGTGTGGGAGTTGAAAAGAGGTCTAAGAACTTCTAATGCCAGGGGTGTGGGAGCTAAAAAGAGGTCAAAAAACTTCTAATGCAAGGGGTGGGAGAGCTAAAAAGAGGTCAAAGAACTTCTAATGCTAAAGGTGTGGGAGCTAAAAAGAGGTCAAAGAACCTCTAACGCTAGAGGTGTGGGAGCTAAAAAGAGGTCAAAGAACTTCTAATGCAAGGGGTGTGGGTGCTAAAAAGAGGTCAAAGAACTTCTAATGCAAGGGGTGTGGGAGTTAAAAAGAGGTCAAAGAACTTCTAATGCAAGGGGTGTGGGAGCTAAAAAGAGGTAAAAAAACTTCTAATGCAAGGGGTGGGGGAGCTAAAAAGAGGTCAAAGAACTTCTAATGCTATAGGTGTGGGAGCTAAAAAAAGAGGTCAAAGAACCTCTAATGCTAGAGGTGTGGGAGCTCAGAAGAGGTCAAAGAACTTCTAATGCAAAGGGTGTGGGAGCTAAAAAGAGGTCAAAGGACATCTAATGCAAGGGGAGTGGGAGCTATAAAGAGGTCAAAGAACTTCTAATGCAAGGGGTGTGGGAGCTATAAAGAGGTCAAAGAACTTCTAATGCAAGGGGTGTGGGAGCTAAAAAGAGGTCAAAGAACTTATAATGCAAGGGGTGGGGGAACTAAAAAGAGGTCAAAGAACTTCTAATGCAAGGGGTGGGGGAGTTAAAAAGAGGTCAAAGAACTTCTAATGCAAGGGGTGGGGGAGCTAAAAAGAGGTTAAAGAACTTCTAATGCAAGGGGTGCGGGAGCTAAAAAGAGGTCAATGAACTTCTAATGCAAGGGGTGTGGGAGTTGAAAAGAGGTCAAAGAACTTCTAATGCAAGGGGTGGGGAGCTAAAAACAGGTCAAAGAACTTCTAATGCAAGGGGTGTGGGAGTTAAAAAGAGGTCAAAGATCTTCTAATGCAAGGGGTGTGGGAGCTAAAAAGAGGTCAAAGAACTTCTAATGGAAGAGGTGTGGGAGCTAAAAAGAGGTCAAAGAACTTCTAATGCAATGGGTGGGGAAGCTAAAAAGAGGTCAAAGAACTTCTAATGCAAGGGGTGTGGGAGCTAAAAAGAGGTCAAAGAACTTCTAAAGCAAGGGGTGTGGGAGCTAAAAAGAGGTCAAAGAACTTCTAATGCGAGGGGTGTGGGAGCTGAAAAGAGGTCAAAGAACTTCTAATGCAAGGGGTGGGGGATAGATGTCGCCAGCGAGGCTTTGGGGAAGGCGAGGCGGCGTCTGTTCTTTCTGATGCATAAACTTAATTAAATACAAGTAAAAAAAGGGCATTAAATACGTATTATAAATACTAAACTCTTTCTTATCCTAACAGCACAAATGAAATCTTACAAGTTCCAACATGTAACTAAGCGCTCCCAAAACACAAGTCAACCTTTTACTTCTGCTTGAAGGATATCCTCGCAAGTAAAAGGTAATCATTATGAATATGGAAAGAAAGATTTGCTTATACTTCCACCTTTTGCTTCAGAGAATTACCTTGTACTTCTACCTTATGCTTACAAGGATATCCTTCATTTTTATGAATACCTCCCATTGTCTTTGAGTGGTTTCGCCTGGGGCTCGGATCATGAGGCCCGTAAGGGAATCCAAACATTAATGTATCAAAATATATGGCTGATTTGAATATGAAAAACATATCTAAAGGTGCAAAATTTATCATTAATCGAATGCAAAGTACAAACATACCAATTAGCTATGATGTTGATGATGGGCCGATTTCAATTCTTAAAACACCTGAATTCGACATTATAAGTACAAAAGAATTGTCATTGACTTTTATCTTTCCCAGTGGCTAAGTGGTAGGTCACTGTTGTTACAAGTTTCCTGGACCAGGGTTCGAATCCTGGCCAGTCAGATGCTACTGTCTATGAGTGCTTTCGGCGGGGGCTCTAATCCCGAGGTCGGTGCTTTGATATAAAATACACGTCTAAATGTGCAAAATTTATCATATATATATATATATATATATATATATATATATATATATATATATATATATATATATATATATATATATATACAATTATTCATCAGCCGATACTAATCCACAGCAGGACAAAGGACTCGGACATGTCCTTCCACTTCGTCTGTGTATGGTCTTTCTAGGCCATTTCACTCCCGCAAACTTTCTTATTCCGTCAATCCACTGTCTCCTCTTTGTCCCCTGCTTCTTCTGCAATCTCTAGGAAGTATGAGCCCATTCTGTTATTCCTAATGCCCAGCTATTGCGAATATATATATATATATATATATATATATATATATATATATATATATATATATATATATATATATATATATATATATATATATATCACCATTCAATCTATTTCATATGTTAGCAAAATGAGGTAAAAGAAATCATGCCGACATAGACATACTTTATATTATTGAATATAAACACAAGTGCAAACAAATCTTGATTTAATCTAACCAATATGAAAAAAACGGGGAGTAAGTAAATTCATGAAGGAAAGTATCCAATGATATTTTTGACTAAATGACAATAGCAATTACCCAGACACGCAACAAACTAAGGAATTAACCAAGTTATTCAAATTAAACATATCCTGTAGTCAAACGGATATTTTTTCTTATTCCATATTTATATCATCAATACCATAGTCCATTTCTTTTATCTAGGCAGATTTGCACCGACTCACAGCGGTGCCCTTTTAGCTCGGAAAAGTTTCCTGATCGCTGATTGGTTAGAAATATCTTGTCCAACCAATCAGCGATCAGGAAACTTTTCCCAGCTAAAAGGGCACCGCGGCGAGCCGGTGCAAATCTGCATCGCTAAAAGAAATTGACTAAAGGCTAGAGAAGATAAAGATGAAACTATATTAAAATTGGCTTTGTGGAAAATCCCAGGAAATATATCTAACAATTCAATTAAGTAACCAATAATCTAGATTCATCACTGGCATCATCATCATCGGTACCATCACCTCTTTCTTTATAATCATCACCTCTACAGTGATACTATTTTGGTTATGATGAATATGCGGTTTCCAAGGATTTTGGATTTATCAATTTGAAAGAAGTCACGCAAAATACGCAACTCTTCTGATAAAAAAAATTAATATATTCATAGAATCCTACAATAATGAATGAAACCTTAAAAACGGCAACAAACAAGAGACTTCGCCTAACAATGGAGGTAAGAATGCCCCCCCCCCCCCCACCCCAACCCCCCACCCAAGTTTATCATCTATGAAAATAATAGAATAGCTAGATAATGTAATTTCTACAATGTATTCGGAATTTCAACTTTAAAGATAAGCAACTGAATTCCTTGATACAAGACGGTACGATTTCAATTAATTTTTTTTTTCTTCCCAAAAGTGATTATTACACAGTTTAGACATTAAATGTAACACCAGTTACGACAGGACACTGAGGTAGAGTTAAGTAAAAGATCTATATAATGATTAATTTACGAATTCCTGAGGCACTATCAAACAATTTTGCGAAAATGAAAAATTTATAACAAAACTGAAGAATAAACCTCATATATTAAACTTTCCTAGCTATACTTCAGGAACATAAAATGGAATTAATGCATTGTATAAAAAAACATACACACACACTAACAGGGTTTCTCAGCCGTATTTTTCTATAAGGTCACGCAAGCAATTAATCATTCTTGAATGAAATCCACCGTAATTTTCTTGATTAAATTTCCCCAGAATGAACAGAAAATAAGGACAGACATTTAAAAAAAAAGAAGAACGAAATGACCTAATATCTGCCTTATACGACGACCCAATCACCTCATCAATTTAGACCTCTCGGTATCATGAGAAAACAAGCCATGATCTGGCACAAGCTCATTTTCAAGGTAAAAGCAACACGTAATGGATTCGCAAACACAAAGGCACAGGAGAGAGAGAGAGAGAGAGAGAGAGAGAGAGAGAGAGAGAGAGAGAGAGAGAGAGAGAGAGAGAGAGCGGGGTCATCGGCGAGTCCATTCGGAATTAATACTTGGCTGATATTGGTCGATAGTGAAATCGTGCTCAAGTGAAACTTTAGCTCAGATAGGGAGGAGGACATGTACGCTGGCCTAGAGTGGTTGCTCACCATTGTAAGAAACGACATTGGCTTTTCTGAGATTTAATAATTAACTTTTTTTTCTAGGAGAAAATCATATCCTTTCAAGAAACTGTGGATGACAATGTGTACATGTATAAATCACACACTATCATCATTATTTCTATTATGCTTACTATTATCATTAGTAGTAGTTTTTCATCTTAACTCTTTAATATCACTCTATTAGCATAAAAATAGAATGGTTATTCAGCTTCTCTGTCTCGACTCCTTTGCAATATCCGAAATGTAGTATAACTAGAACTTGACAATATCTATTACTCTAGTTAGCATTTAATCGGTGAAACGTCCATGAGAACTTACAAATCAATTTTCTACCTCTAAATGCAGAAAACAGCAACAACACAATAATGATAACAACAACAACAACAATAATAATAATAATAATAATAATAATAATAATAATAATAATAATAACAATTATAATGATAATATTGATGAAGATCATAAAAATAATAATAATAATAATAATAATAGAAGAAGAAGAAGAAGAAGAAGAAGAAGAAGAAGAAGAAGAAGAAGAAGAAGAAGAAGAAGAAGAACAACAACAACAACAACAACAACAACAACAAAGGATTGAAAAGACCACGATAAATAATGTAAATTTTTAAATGAAATTTAATTATTCCTTTGCGAGAATTAGCTGTAACCAATCAATAATTTTTCTTTCTCTATTTTTATCCATCCTAACAGATTCATGAACATAGCCAGTTTCTCGTTCAAGAATAAATTAAGATATAAATAAGACACAAAATAACACCTAAGAATTTCCAAAGCTACCTCTCCCATCCGGCCAAATCCAGAAAACTATCCAATATTCAAATGGAAGCAAAACCTGACTGAATATCAAAATAGATTAAACTGCTATCAATATACGCGTCACAGAGAATTCGAGTGTGTGCACAAATTATTAGAAAATTTATACTTCAGTTTCCGATATTACATGTGACGTGATTCAATATTCTGAACGTTCCTTTTCCCACGTCAATCATATTCACGTAAAAAAGGAGGGGAGCGTAGAACAGTGTTTAAACTTTTAGGGTAATTGCCTTAGTTTAACCTAATTTTCATGGTTTCAATATAATTTGTAAGGTAATTTCGGTTTTACTTGCTTTGAATATAAGGAAATTGGAAATGTTTTAAAGTAATCTAAGGTAAAAAGCAGCAGCATTTAAGGTATTGGCCACATGGCACATGCTCGAGTTTAAACCTTGATGTAGAAGGAGGAAGAAAAGGTTCTACTTCAGTGAGTAGATATGTGAAGTGGGTAGAGGAGGAGAAAGCCTGAAGAACAAAATGACGTGTAGGTTGAGAAGGGGGCAATATGTAAGGAACTGGAGAGAAGGGGGGATAGGTGGAAGGGGGGTGGGTTTGAAGTGAAAGAAAGGGTTTTCCAAACAATACCCATCAAGTGCCATAATGATTTTCTCTTGACTCGCCTTTCTTTCCAGAAGTCAAGGTGTACCGTGAGCCCTTTTGTACAGAGTATAGGAGTACGAAAGAATGTGTGAGGGGGTGGGGGGATAGGTAAGTAAAAAAAAATCCTATCTTATAATGAAAATCTTTTACAAGAAGCAAACTGAACCAGCACGAAGCTACGTCATCCCTTAAGTATTAATGATGGGTAAGACAAACAAAAGACTTACGCTTTTATCGTACCAAAAAATGGAGTAATATGAAGCTAGGAGTATGATAACGTAAAATGCGGCATTTAAAATTATTTTTATTAGTATGAACAGGAATGTTAGGATCGATTATACAGCATACAAACTGAGAAAAGTGTAAACGAATAAGAACTGATATACGTAAGTGCAAAAATTCGCGAGGAAATAATTATATTAAACCATCTAACAATCTAACTAGCTTTCTCTATGATTCATATTCGAGTTAATATGTACGAGTAAATAATGGAAGTGAAAATCCTGTTAATGGCAAAAAACAACATTTTTGGCTTAGTCCCAATTTAAGAAATCTTGAGCAATTTCTAACGAATGAAGCTGACAAATTGACGGAAAAAACTTACATTTGTTCAGCTGAGAAAACATGCAAGTTTTAACACAAGGACACTCAAGATTTATATGTATATATATATATATATATATATATATATATATATATATATATATATATATATATATATATATATATATATATATATATAATATATATATATATATATATATACATATACATATATATATAATATATAAATATATCATCTCCTACGCCTATAGGCGCAAAGGGCATAGGTTAGATTTCGCCAGTCGTCTCTATCTTGAGCTTTCAATTCAATACCTCTCCTACTTCACGCTCCATAGTCCTCAGCCATATAGGCCGGGGTCTTCTAACTCTTCTAGTGACTTGTGGAGCCCAGAGAGAGAGAGAGAGAGAGAGAGAGAGAGAGAGAGAGAGACTAAAGTATAACTTCCTAAATCTAACCATTTAAGTACTGAACTCTAGTTTTACCATCCGGCAACTAACGTAGACTTAGCTACGCAGCTTCCCGCTTGTCCGCCCCCAATTTTTTTTTGTTCTGACCTACTCCGACTGATAAACACTTCAGTTAAAAAGTAAACCACATATACACATTCTCCATGTAAGAACGCAATTCCTACAAGTGGATCATGGGAGACGTGACATCAGACATGCAAGAGATTGATTGATTGATTTTGGGTTTTCTGGCATCATGACATCAAAGGCCAATGACGTTAAGGAATAATCCTTAAGGAGCATATATATATATATATATATATATATATATATATATATATATATATATATATATATATATATATATATATATATATATATACATACATATATATATATATATATATATATATAAATATATAAATATATATATATATATATATATATATATATATATATACATAGGCATCAGCCATAACTAGTCCACTGCGGAACAAAGGCCTCAGACATGTCCTACCACTCCCGTCTGTCTATGGTCTTTCTATGTCAGTCTATACCAGAAAATCTTTAGTTTGTCCTCTCTTTCTTCCCCTGCTTCTTTTGCAATCTCTAGGGACCCATTCTGTAACTCCATCTATTATCTGTCATTCTCATTATACGTTCTGTCCATGTCCATTTCTCTTTCTTATATGTTGTTATAATAACCTGTACTTTAGTTTGCTCCAGTATCCATGCTGTACATTTCTGTTTCATAATATTATACCCATAATTATTCTTTCCTTAGCTCTTTGAGTTGTAACTAGCCTATGTTCTAAGGCTTTAGTACGATTTACAAGTACTCGTATGTTATCTGAAATCCTAAATTAAGGTATACCCCATTAATGTTAATTCCTACATTTCTCTATCAAAATTCTTAAAACTACTTCTAGACACGCTGCGAATAATTTGCCTAACAACTTTCTAAATTGGGATTTTATCACTATCTTTATGAAGTTTTAGGATTGCTGTACTTCCTGTATAGATATCT
>NC_090759.1:20167188-20169688 GCF_036898095.1 Palaemon carinicauda
CATAAATATATATATATATATATATATATATATATATATATATATATATATATATATATATTTTATATATATATATACATTTATATATATATATATAAATATATATATATTTATATATATATATATATATATATATATTTATACATACATACATATTTACATAAATATGTGGATATATATATTTATATATATATATATATATATATATATATATATATATATATATATATAATATATATATATATATGTATGTATGTATGTATGCATATATACTTTTCTACTTAACCCTCAGGCATCTACGGAGTGCACAGGGCCTTAATGAATTCAACCTCCGATCCAACCTCACTCCGCGTTGCCATCAACAACGTTTCCATTCAGGTACATACGCAGAACACGAGTGATCCATGAATTGTCCCCGTTGTGTTTATAGGTGCGTATAACACTTAAGAAAACCGTAATTTTAATCGGAAAATCTCCGTAAAAATACTGTTCAAAGCCGTATTTCAGTAAAATACATGAGACCGTAATTTTACCCTATTTTGTTATTATCTTATATGGGTTGTTGACCGTAACATCACCTTTTTACGTCAATATATCCGTTTTTAAAATGGTAGAAATCCTGGAATAAATGTTGCCAGGTATTTACCGTTTTTTAATGAAAACTTTTAAGTCCACAGTATGCCTGTGTCAGTTCATGGTTAGTATGAAGATGGAGTGTGGTTGGTAAGAAAAAATTATTATACACGTAATATACATGGTCCTGGAATGTTGAAGAATTAGAAGGAAGTAGTGGCGAGTGTGTCAGAATATTTAGTTATAAGGCCTTGGACAATAAGAATGGTTTGATGTGCAGGGTAATTTGAATGCAAATGCTGATGACAGAAGAAGAGATGTTGTAGGTATGTGCTCATGGGCTGCCAGCACAAGAGACCGTGTCGCACGTAAGAATGGGCAATCTAGAAAGAAATAAATAAAGAAAGAAAGGCTGTGTTTAGAGGAAACACGTAGTTACCATGAAATTTTATCAGTCAACCTGGGAATGAATAAATGGAGAGGAAAAGGTGAATAAAAATTATTCTCTATGGGAGTAGTGGTTAAAAAAATGCTACTGTTTACATGTAAATGAGCAAGACTGATGACAAAATAAGAATATGTAAGGAAAAAATAGGGGAAAAAAAAAATAACATTACTAAAAACCCTTTAGTGATAGGAGTTTCGGGGATGTGCATATTCAAGGCTAAGGGGTTAACGAGTCGGCAGGGATTACATGGGGGGTTAATAACGTTATGAAGAAGGAATAGAACCATTAACCAGTAAAAGGTGAAATTAAAAGGCTAATGGAGGAAAACAGACGATCTAAGCGTAATCGAAGAACAATTGTCATAAGCATAAGTAAAAGATGATAGATAAAAGTAAAAAAGAGCATAACGAGTAAACGACGACATTTTATGTGCAGTACTTATAGGCAAATCTGAATGGAATACTTTAAAGGACAAAAAGTGCGGGAAAAGTGGCACAAAGAAATTTTTTTTTAAAGAAGATGGATTTTGGAATGAAACTTACATCCAAAGACGAGTGAAGAGAAGGGAAATACATTTATAGTGGTCATCTGCATTCGCATATGTAGCACAACAATGATCTTAAACACACATCCAAAATAATACACCACAGGAGACGAGGTAAGGAATAAGATGATGAACCAAACGCCAAAAAGTGGTGTCAAAGAAAACATGGCTGATGAGTAACCTTTAAAAATCTCTCCTACATAATAAAAAGTAAGTGTCGGGTTATATGTATTATATATACATATATATATACACATACACACATTATATATATATATATATATATATATATATATATATATATATATATATATATATATATATATCCGGTCACGCTCATATGCATTACCAGACGTATAACTACTTGGTTCTTCCTAGTCCCACGCATAGGGGGGAGAGAGAGTAGTCATACACAGGTGAGAGGGAGGGCATGCATGTGCATATGTATCCACATATTTAGCCGGCGATTTTTATGGGACGCGTACACTAGTATGGCAAAAAAAATCCACAAGGTGTTCCAGAAAAACAAAAAGTTAAACATAAATCAATTGTGATGATAGCACTTGTAAAGGGAGAAAAGTTATCTATTTTGATAAAACGAAATTAGGACTCCTAGTCAGTGATCGATTGATTTCAAGTTTTCTGGCATCGTGATATCAAAGTTCACTGATACTTGAATGTTTTGATAGAAACTAACAGGAAAAAATTACATTTGTTAACTTATTTCCCTCATAGATTCAAAATAAGAAAAATCTTATGTTTCACAAACGAAAATATCCCATCTTTCACAAACGGAAAAAATCACATCTTTCACAGACGAAAAAATTCCTATCTTTCACAAACGAAAAAATCATAACTTTCACAGACAAAAAAAATCCGATCTTTCACAGACGAAAAAAAACCTATCTTTCACAAACGAAAAAAATCATACCTTT
>NC_090759.1:20174688-20177188 GCF_036898095.1 Palaemon carinicauda
ACCGGACATTTGCGTCCCGGACAATTGCGTACCTGGACATTTGCGTCCCTGGACATTTGTGTACCAGGACATCTGTGTCCCTGGACATTTGTGTACCTAGATTATTTTCAAATAAATTTGATAGAATTGTAATTATATTTTTGTTTAAGAGGGATATTAAAAGTTTAACAAATATTTCAGAATGTATGAATATACATTTTAAGAAATTATTCTTGTTTTCAGGAGAATATTTTTCCAATAGTGGAATTGCAATTTTATTTTTTTTTTAAAGTAATAGTAATCAAAAGATTAATAAAAGGAAATTATAGGTTAAACAAATAATTCAAAATGTATGGATATTGTGAGCTATCCCTCTTAAGAAATTTATCTTGTCTTCAGGAGAATATGTATCCAAGATTGCCAGGATTCTCTTATTAGCAGTTATATTTTTTTGCCGTGGAAGAACTCTTCGTTGAAAGTCGCTTTTTTACTTTGGGACAATGGCCTCCTCCTTTTTCAATATTTCAGTTAACTTCTAGATAGAGGAGTGTTGACAAGATAACGAATATTGTAAAACATTATGCAATCTCTCAAAACTATAAATAGACCTTGGCAACTGGTTAATAACACTTTCTCGAACACTCCATGAAGCTATAGCAAAAATTGGTTCCATCCCTATTCCTCTTCGCCCTCTTACTTGGCCAATATACGTCATCTCAAAATACTCGATAAATTCTTGAGGTAAATCATGCCAGAATCAAACGCAAGGAACTTTCCCCCAGTCAAGAAAAAAAAAAGTAGGATTCCGGAATCTCAAAATTATTTATTTGCCGTGGGATTGGGGGTACATTATGTGCCTTTTGTCTCCATCGACGTATATTTCTTCCCCGTGATGAAAAAACTGGCCGTTTTGAAATGGAATACTCATCTTCATTAGCGATCGTTTCTCCGATAAGACTTCTTGATGGTTCATACGTTAACACTGAAGTATTTTTCAACTGGGACATAGCTTCTTGTGCTTTAACTTCTGCAGCTGAGGAGCCATGACTATGCTCATTATGGCATGTCGTAACTAGGTCGTTCACTGTATGAATTCTTTCTTTGCAAGATCGCACTAGACACCTCCTGTATGTTTTTGTTTCATCAGAGTTTTTCTTATGATAGTGGTAACTGTAATTTTCATTGTCCACAAATATTTTTCCACCAGTGTTAGATTTCCGGAACTTAGCCATGGGTTCCGAATTTCGAAATATATAAAATCCTAATACCAATAGATGTTTGTGTTACACACTGCTGGCGAGAACTAGAATTGCTAGCTTATTTTTCTCCTGCTTTAGAAAAGATTTATGTTTTATTTCTGGTAAACTACCTTTCAGCTTGTTTAAAGTAACTCAAGGTATTAATGAGTGAATTTCTATACCAAACAATTCTTGGGTTTATGTATATGTTTTTTATATATGGTAACTATCTTTAAGCTTATTATTGCTTCTTTAGAATAAAGGTAAGGTGTAACAGAGAGAGAGAGAGAGAGAGAGAGAGAGAGAGAGAGAGAGAGAGAGAGAGAGAGAGAGAGAGAGAGAGAGAGAGGAGAGAGAGAGAGAGAGAGATTTTAAAATATGGTAAATTCAAAATATTTCAGATACTTATATGTCCAGGTACACAAATGTCCAGGGACACAATTGTCCCATTACGCAAATGTCCGGGGACGCAAACGTCCAGGTACGCAAATGTCCAGGACGCATATGTCCGGTACGCAAATGTCTGGGACGCAACTGTCCGGCCACCATACATGTGTATATAGATACGTGTGCATATATATACGCACATACACACACGGAAATATATATACATATAAATGCATGTATATATATATGTATATATATACATGTGTATGTGTATATATATGTATATATATACATGTGTATGTGTATATATATGTATATATCCATATATGTGTAAGTGTATATATATATATATATATATATATATATATATATATATATATATATATATACACACACACATATATATATATATATATATATATATATATGTGTGTGTGTGTGTGTGTGTGTGTGTTTACGTATGTATGCTAACCAGCGCCCCTCCATCCTTCTCGCACACATGTCATTTACAAGCAAATAATTGTATTATAAAATATATGCATACTAACTGCTTAGCCAAGTAAATAAATAATATCATACACATCATTCAACTCAAGATTGTAAGTCCCCACTGACATGTTCATAGGAATACACAGGCGGAACTAAAAATTCATGCAATATTTTTTTTCCCCCAAAAACGCAATATGTGGTCAAAATCCCTTTCGTATTCACACAAGGAAGGAGAAACCGAAATGAAATTTACTGCATGAAATACGCAATCGATGCAAGTAACATGAAAGTAGACCAGGTGGTCGACACAGGTGAGCTAGAAGGAACCTCTCATAGCTTTGTTGTCTTCATACCACAAGGAAAAATTATGACTGACACAGTGTGAAGGAAGAATTTGCGTGTGTATT
>NC_090759.1:20179688-20219688 GCF_036898095.1 Palaemon carinicauda
ACTAATAGCTCAAAAAATCTAATCAAATTGAGTTATGCGAATCACAAACACACACAGACATACAAACATACGCCTATCAAAATATACACGACCCTCGTCATAAATACAATGGAATTGTGTTTGACGTTTCACCTTTGCCATTCCAATTTCCATCTTTTCCACAACCATGGAATATGTTTTCATTTTATCTCTAATGTTCAAATATCACAATAAAATTGTAATTAATAACAATACCTGCACTATGACCTTGACCTTTAACCCTTTGAAGGTAAACTAGTAATACACGCTAATCTCTAATATACAACCAGGTGTAACTTGACGGATTAACGCATTTCATCGTAACCGAGGATGATATTCAATATTCTACATTTATCAATAAATTTAAAATAGTAAATGATATCTTATTAGTGGTGCTCTTGCTCTAACTGCCTACGAGCATTTTTGTGGTTCGCCATACTAATCCTGGAGAAGATAGAGAGGGAGGCAGAGAATTATATGGTGAAAATAAGGTGTAAGATGATTTGTAGAGCAGAGGTTTTGAGGAAGAGGATGCTTTTGATGGAAGGCATTAGAGAAGCCGCATCAGGCAACCGACCCCTTAATGTAGGGATAACGGTGGGGACGAAGAGGATACTAATCCCGGACTTGCATACCTTTCAAAATGTTAAACTGTCAGATCTTTCCTTTAAGTTTGGGGCTGTAAGAATTTCTTATCTGGCGTCCCGCTGCTACCCTTTTTAGGGCGAGATGTGATATGCAATTTCAAAATTTAGAATTAATTTATGAATTTGGACTATATAGCCACAGACTGGGTCCTGTGAGACCATTCAGTGCCAAAGCGCAACTGGGGAAAACCTCAGAAGTTGCACAATGAATTAAAAGTTAAAAGAGACTGGACAGTAAGATAGAAAACAAGAAGCGTGGCTGGATGTAAAGGAGAGGGATGCAGAATAAGTTCAGCTAAGGGTAGAAGAACGTCAAGTAATGTCTACAGTACGCCGTGTGAGGTGCACTAAAGGCAATTTTAAATACACAATTGTTGAAATGAAGTTTGCAATTTTTATAAAATTTTCTAGTTTAGGATTGGCGAGGTGATTTGTAACCAAGCTGTATATTCGTGAAAAAAAAAAAAGTCTTATAGATGATACAGAAAATAAAAGTCATCCATTCTATACATGAAAAACGCAATAAGAGAAAACAGTTTAGTAACGGATATCATTTCCACCAACCATAAATAGCCATAGAGATATCGACTGGGAATATTTACCGTCAGCTGAAAAAACAGGCTTTAAATAACGCTCCAAAATAAGCAATAAAGTTACGATGGGAGATTGATATGTTGCGCTTGAAAATCACAAAAAGGAAAAAAAGCAAAAATACTGCACATGAGTATGAAAAAGAATTTAATTTCCCTTTTCGTGGATTTTAGGAGTGAAGTATTTCTCCCGTGTATCTAGACAGATACATACAACTGAACAATAAAATTAAGTATATCACAATATTATTATAAGAAACATGATACATGAAAAACTCTCGAAAAGGGAAAGACAGCGATTTATATTTTGTTTTCCCTACAACTAAATAATATAAACAAAATGAAACTGTAAAGTTTCTGGATTTTTTTTTATTTGAGCAGCAGCATTCGTAAAGAGTATTATCAAGAGTATGAAAATAAATGGATACTTTTATGGAGAGAGATTCAGCATCGAATTCAAAAGTTCAAAAGCGAGAGCGCGCTTCCTGGTTCACTGAGTTTCATTTTAAAAGAGAAAGGAACATGTTAGTAAAATGTCATTAATATACTTTAAACATACACACATTATATATGTGTGTATATATATATATATATATATATATATATATATATACACATATATTTATGTGTATATATATATCCATATATATATAAATAGATAGATAATTTATCAACATGTATATTTATACACACACACACACACACACACATATATATATATATATATATATATATATATATATATATATAATCATACAAACATACCTACAAGTATATACTCTATCATGTTTATACATACATATATGTATATTCATTATAGGGTATAGAGAGAGAGAGAGAGAGAGAGAGAGAGAGAGAGAGAGAGAGAGAGAGAGAGAGAGAGAGAGAGAGAGAGAACTATAATTTATAGTCATCATTATTAGTATTACTTAAACCATTACAATCGTTCAGCCATTCACCGTTAGAACATGCGACTTAACAAGAACGCATTCTTTTCACTGTATCTATTATATTTCCCTTATCCAAAGGGCGTGGCGTCACACCACTCACAACGTTCACACCTCAAAATAGAATTCCCAACTCACAGGAAATTATAACGGCACTTCTTGCAAAAGGTTTTTCTAGTTATAAATATAACAGAACTCGGCACATTCCAAACGATACGAAAGCGGGAAGAATAAAAGAAAAAAAAATTCAATGTCTTTTGATATAGACCTGTTTTTTGCTATTCCTCCCACGCATCACAACTTGAGTGATGATAGTAAAATGCCTAGGTATAATTTACGTGCAGCAAACATGTCTTATTAGCTACTAACATGCACAAGGTTCAATATCTACAAGTGGCCTATAACCTTTTAGTCTACAATTTCTATTAAAATTAACTTAATGCAGTTTTATGTCCTTTTGTTTCCAATAGTTTTCTTTCTTAATAAATGACATTATAATTATGAAATAAATTTTAAGTTAATCAATGCACATTCTTCGCAAAGCTTTTCTTAGTTCACATTCAGTATCTATGAATTGATAAAATACTTTTAATACTTCAAAATCATATAAATATTTTCGACATAATGCCAAGGGTTTTTCATCAGACTTGATTTGAACGTCCACTCCAGGTTAGCGGTGCCATCATCACTATTGAAATTATTCATGCATTGTGGCGTCCCTTGAAAATGCAAGTTCACTTACCAACCAACCTTCGCATTTACAGAAATCTGTTTGGGTTTTACTACAAATTTCATAAAACAATATAACAAAGAAGCAACAATATTTGTTATTTGTAATATCTATGCATTATCACTCACGTTTGACAGACATTTTACCTTGAAATATAACAAAACTTAAACATTTGCTGTAATAAAAAAAAAAAAAAAAAAAAAAAATCCGGGAATAAATGTTGCCAGGCATTTACCGTTTTAAAAACGGATATATTGACGTAAAGGAGTGATATTACGGCCATCAACCAGTAAAAAATAATAATAAAAAAGTATGGTCAAAATAACGGTCGCCTGTATTTTACTGAAATACGGCTGAGGACTACATTTTTACGGAGAATTTCCGATTAAAATAACGTTTTTTTTTTACCATGAATATTTTGAAGTAACTTATTATTATAATAATTATCATCGTAGTATACACAGGGATAACAATTATAGAAGTTACTGTATTTATATCCTAAAGTATTAGTTCTATAAAAAATCTACAAACTGCAATGTGATACAACACAAAGCTTAGTAGAATTAAACAAATTTAACTCCATATCCCCCTGAATCTTAGAAATGAATATTATATAAGCTATGTTCGTTATGAATTTTCACAATTGATAATTACCTATTCTTAGGGGTTTACAAGAACAAACTGATATCAAAACAAGAAAAGTATTAGAAAAGAAGAACTCTAAGGATTATTACAGGTTCTAAAGGGAAATAAATATAAAAAAAAAAGATTACTAAACAAAGAAATCTAATAAAGAACGTTTCAAATGCAGATGTAACTCAAAAGTTGATGGATTGAGTACTTTAAAGATATTTTTTAATATGGAAATAGAAACGAAGAAGAGCTGAATGCTGTCAAGAGGGAAAAGGCTAAAAAACTATTGTTAGAATATCCGATATCATTATTATTACCATTATTACTAAGCTACAACCATAGTTTGAAAAACAGGATACTATAAGTCCTAGGGTTCTGACAGGGAAAGTAGCCTAGTGAGGAAAGGAAAGGAGATAAACAAACAATACATGATAAGTAGTGAATAAGAAAATATAAAATATTTCAAGATCAATAACAACTTTAAAATATAGATGGCATATACAAACTACAGACTTGAAGCAATCTGTTCAACATAAAAACATTTGTAACAAGTTTGAACCTCTGAAGTTTCACCGATTCAACGGTCAAATTAAGACGACCATTTGACAATCTGGTCACAGCTGGAATAAAACTTCTAGAATACTGTGTAGTATTGAGCTTTATGGCTGAAGCGTTTCAAAGTCAGAAAAAGAACAGGAATACGTTCATACGTCCTTGCCTCTGCCATTCACGAGCAACATTTAAACTTTTAAAGGATCCATCAGAAGTAAACTCCATTAACTAGGGAAAGAATATTTAAGTCTTTCCGAGTGGACGAAGTCGAGAGTAAGGTTTTAAAGGCGAATAGAAGCCAGGAAAAAGAAACAGTTGTGATGTGGATCTGAGCACCATGCAAAAAGGGATGAATTACATAAGAGGCGAGCCACAGCATTTGTGAAATAGGAAAGGTAACAGGGTGGCGTCCCATGTAGTGAAGAGGGATTTGGGGTGACTGTAAAGAATGGAAAAGGATCCATGGAAAGGAAGCGTGGATGTGAATGTTAATAGTATGAGAAAAAAAGAGGTTTGGGATAAATTGAAAAGGTGATATATTTAGAGGTGTCAACAAATAGAGGATTGACTCTCTATGCATGTACGGATCTTCAAAGCAAATTGCTGATATTGATGGTTTAAGCATTTTGGTTTATCCAAGATTCAGATAAAATTCAAATGTGCCAGTAACTGCAAAGTTGCTTTCCACCTAGATCATATGCCTGTTAAAATACACAACTTAATATCGTTACACCCACAAATGATTGAGTTTGTGTGGGTATGTATGTATGTATGTATGTGTGTATATATGTGTGTGTGTACCAATTTGATGAGAGGCTTACTGTTCCATAATAAAAAAACCTGGAACTACATTTTTTGCGCGGAAGCTAATAAAACGCAAAATCCCCTTCATGCATACGTAAGCATGCACACTACACACACGTCAGTGAAAGCGCTATTTGTTTCATATTCGAGAACAGCTTTGTTCTCTTGTTTGTACACTTATGAAATACTCATATGTAAATATAACAATGCGAATTCCTTTACGTGATGAATGATATGATATGCTAGTTTTTTCTGGTACGCTACAAAGCATATTAGATTTTTTTTTTATTTGCATGAAACTTCAAAATGCTCAAACAAATATACAAACGAATACGGGCACAACAAACCGAATTGCAAGAAACATCTGAAATTCGATAGATATTTCATTGCATATGCAAGTGTACACGAAGATCAGACACATATATATACATATAACACACACATAATATATATATATATATATATATATATATATATATATATATATATATATATATATATTATGTGCATTCACATATATACAAATACTTTTTATATACAGTATACACACACACACACACACACACATATATATATATATATATATATATATATATATATATATATATATATATATATCTATATATATATATATCTATATATATATATATATATATATATATATATCTATATATATATATATATATATATATATATATATATATATATATATATATATCTATATATATATATATATATATATATATATATATATATATATATATATATATATATATAAATTAGAAAGACCATAAACAGATGCAAGTGGAACGACATGTCTGAGGCCTTTGTTCTGCAGTGGACTAGTACCGGCTAACAATTGGTGCCCAGAGAAGTATTGCTGTACCTCTGAGACCTCTCACTCTTTAACGTACAGAATATAGATATCAGTTTGAGATACTGCAATGTTCTATTCTGTAACTTTCACTTCAAAATTAAGGACATTTTGAAAGTTCCTCGATCAAGAGCGAATGGTAAGAATTAGATATAAAGAATATTAGATAAGTTCTAAAAAGAGAAAATAAACCATAACTAATTCTATTGAAAGTAGTAACCACAAAAGAAAATTATCCAGTCAGCTTCACGACAGAAATATATCCATGAAATCAAAGTAAAGTCCTAGATAATGTGTAACTTGGAATCGCAAGATCATAAACCTTTCAAGACTTGCCAGGAATATGTAGGGAAACTGTGAAATGCCGATTTAAGATTCTCTCAAAATATCAGTGTTCACTTACATTTACAAATTAAACTGGTCTTTTGTTTAAGCTAAAAGATTACATTTTTCAGTTATTCTTTTAAGTGAACGTCTGAAATCATAATTTTCGTAAACGATCATAAAATTTCGTCTGCAAAAGCGTATGATGACTATAAGTATCTACAAAAAAAAAAAAAAAAAAAAAAAAATACTAAATAAGTAAAGAAAACATCTTTAAACATAATCTTATCATCATCAGCTATTCATAATTCAACATCTTTAAACAATCTTATTACCATTAGCTACTCATAATTCTATGTTGAATTAATCAATAATTGTATAACAGACAGAATAATTTTATAAAATTTTGATGGCAAATATATGGAAAACTAAACGAATGTTACTTTTATTTCATGCAAACATCATTAATAAACATCAGGTACCGAACGTTATATGCCATTGTTTTTCTGGATTATGTTTTTCTTCCATAGATGTGTTCTGGAACTTAACACACTCTCACGGCCTTAGCTAATGCCTATGGTCTTCCTTTGGGGGAGGGAAAAAAATGCGACCAACTATTCATCGCAACGTTTCTTTCAAAAGTAATTTACCACCCATTTATTTAAAGAAATAAAAAAAGTTGAAACGTAACATAGTAAAAAAAAAAAATACTGGTTTAGATTACTTTATTGGATTCTATATATATATATATATATATATATATATATATATATATATATATATATATATATATATATATATATATATATATCATTCATTTACACGCGTAGCAGTAATACACATTTATATTTTCTTGCTACGAAAGAAATACCATGTTGGAACCGTAAAATTGTATGTTTCATCTTGATTTACATAAAGAATTCTCCCATAATACATCCGACCTTTTCAGAGGACAAAGGACTACAAACCTTTCCCCTCCCTCATCATCATCAGAAAAAAACGTTTACGTAAACGTGCCAGAACCTCAGAAGAATAATACGAGAACACTTGGTAGTCATCAAACCATTCCATCCCGCGGCCGAAGACGGTAAGTGCCACTAGCGGTGGCCTAAATCATGTCTAGGACAAATCAATGAATAATTGCGCAGTATTTTTGCCCAAGGCCATTTAGGTACATTATTACATCGCTATTTGCTCATGTGTAATGGCCGTTGTTCACTTGGATAAATTTTGCTGACATTACAAATGAAAAATACGCTAGTCATTTGAAATCAGGCGGAGATTTACGTTCAAGATTTTTAGCTGTAGTAAACCATTGTCAGTCACTACTTCTTTGACTCATGAAATCATTCACTAACAAAATAGTGTTCGCTTAGTAATGCAAGCCACTTTACTTTAACCATACAACAACAATGCCTTTGTTTATATGATTACACATACATGCAAATATGCTTACACAAAAGGGCGCACATCTTGTTTAATCTCAATAGTATACAATATATAACAAGTATCAGAAACGCCAGCACCGAAAGAGATCATCAGTACTCTAAATGATACAAAAAAAAAAAAAAAAAAAAAAAAAAAAAAAAAAATATATATATATATATATATATATATATATATATATATATATATATACATATATATATATATATATATATATATATATATATATATAGATAGATAGATAGATAGATAGATAGATAGATAGATAGATAATAACCTCAGAATATCGCATACAACACTGAATCATATTTTCATTGGCCATTATCCTGAATTATTCAATCAGCTACGATATCATTCATACATACAGGAAGCAATAAAAAGCTCACCACCACAATACTACGTCCACTACATTCTATTATTTTACGGCTCTCTCTGGCTAGTGAGCCTACTGCCCGACATAAGGCGGCCACCGGGATTAAATATTTCTTCATCGTTACTTGAAGAATCTCTATCGTCTTTTGAAGAAGCCATTCCTCAAGCACGCGTGTAAAAACAAGCGTCTTGTGGTGTGAGATGACTAATGTTAATGTAGTAGCGGTTCCTTCCACTAGACGTAACCCGGTATACCAAACAAATCTCTTGTTTATTATTATGTATTAGTGTTTCTCATAATTATGTTCTTTTTGTAATTTTCTATAAAAGCTTGACAGTTATTTTAGTAACAATTATGATGTAATTACTGCTTGAAATAAAGAAAATTGATATTTCTGTATTTGGAATATGTTTCCAAGACTTTGGCTTCGATGTTTATTCGAAATAATTTAATAAATAATAACTACGTTAATATGTAGGTTGTTATTATTTACAATCAATTTAATTAGTATTCATATCACATTCACAATGACACCTGTCAACTCCCTCTGTAGCAGTATATTTATAATATAATTGTTTGTATAGGAAACTGATGAATTCAACACTAACTGATGTCCAGCCAAACAGAAGCAAGTGACTCCGACCTTAGTTCATTTATGACCAAAAAAATAGAGAAATACGTGTGGGTGTCCCTAACTAGTACAGCTTTGCTGATCATGGTGATATATAAACCCTTTCACCACGTTAAGATATTCCCACTCAGAAACGATGGAGGCAAAAATAGAGGAAAAAATTAACTCTGTTAAGTTTTATAAAAACCAGGAGAATCCATTTCAATATTCGTGTGTGATATGGTTGAAAAGAGATAAAAGAAAAACATTTATTGTCATTCGCAAGGATAGCTGGTTCATAAATAAAACATTTTTGTCTAAAAAATAGGTCAGTCTTTGTGCGTATTTATATATACAGGAAACATGTGACTTTTTACGATTCTCATGGAAAACACACATGGAGGTGACGGGTTCGAATTAACAGGAAGTTTAAAGGTCACTCATGAATGGCAGGGGCAAGGAACAGTGACAATGCCTGTGCCTTAGCAGGCCAATGCCCTAGAGACTGAACAAATAATACATCCATATGATCAGCACCCAAACCCCCTCTCAACACAAGCAAGGACCAGGGAGGGGCAAGCAATGACTGCTGATGACTCGACAAGTAGACATATAGGCTCCTTCAACCTCCCATTCTTATCTCAAAAGGATGGTGAGGATCAGGCATCTCAAGAAACTATCGAGCTTGAATGGGACTATCTCCCGACCAGCAGAACGCCAAGCACGGACGTTTCCAATAGACCACCACAACTTTGACAACAGATGACCTATATTTAAATGAGAACTAAATGACTTATTGGCACTTTACTGTATATGGATTTACACAAACAAATGTATGCGTGTTACTATGGTCCCCACAACGTTTAACCTTTGTAGATGCACGCAAAGAACAATGCATATATTAACACAAACATACATGAACAACATCGAATCTGGTTTACCTCGTGGGCGACAGAATGAACAAGATGTTCCAGAATTAATGCTTTACAATGAGCTCCCTAAACCCTCTTCTCCATTCATTCTACGTTATGTAACTCCTCCAAAATATCTTATATTTCAAATGTTTTTCATTTTTAGAACCTTTTTTTATTTTGCTCCTCAAGTTTCCTTCAGACCTTTATTCTAAATAAATAAATCTTTAAAATTTCTTTACTAATTTCTCTATTTTTATATTATACCGTGGTAACGTAATATGGCCAAATATTAGTTCGGATGTCAGCTTTGCCTCTCGACATGAACTTACGATGTAAAAATTAATTCCGCCGTAAACTTCAATGTATATCAACCATTGTACTTTCTTCTACTAAGTTACAGAAAATATACATACAAATCTCCAAGTTAGGATACAAGATCAAATGTATCATCGAAGAGCAACAACCGCCACTACCCCCCCCCCCCCAAAAAAAAAAAAAAACGGTTGCATTGAGGTATAAGCTATTAAGTAATTAACAGACGGGATCTCGGCGAAATGTTAGGTTATCATTAGACATCAACTTATAAGAGACCGTTTATGTAAAAGTAACTAAAAGGTAAGCGATCATGATGCACCTTGCTTCCACTGCAAAATGAAGAAAAAAAAACCCTTCCCCTGAAATCGAATCAGTTGGAAACCAAAAAAAAAGTTTGCACAATTTGCAAAAGTTTTCGAGCTACTCTGCTAAAACGTTTTTCACAATTCTGCAAAAATCGTTTTGTGCAATTCTGCAAAAATCGTTTTGCGCAATCTATCGAAGGCTTTTCGCGCAATCGCACTGCAACGCTTTGCTCAATCCTTCTAACAAACGAAAACACAATCTTAACGAAACATAAAAAGCGGCTCAGAGTGAATCTTACCACATGCGTGTTACGCTGTAACTACAGCTCATTCATGTATTCTCTCGAATGAAAAAGAGGGTCTCAAGTGAAGAGAACACACCGAGACACCTTTGATAAAGGAAGGATGCATGCTGTTCCTTTGATTTTTTCTTATCGTGCACCGAGGGTTCTGCAGTCAAATCTGCCAAAGTATGCAGTGGTGACCTGAGAGAGAGAGAGAGAGAGAGAGAGAGAGAGAGAGAGAGAGAGAGAGAGAGAGAATCATAATCAATTTCAGACGGATGATAACCAATTTAAGAGAAATAGGCAATGATAGAGAGAGAGAGAGAGAGAGAGAGAGAGAGAGAGAGAGAGAGAGAGAGAGAGAGAATAATAGACATTTTCAACTTTTCTTTTCGTATGGTAGCATGATATAGAAGGAAGTATTCGGTTAACGACATTCTTCCGTTATTATACCGGCTGGAAGCCATTCCTTTCCTGTAAACGTCCCAGAAGCAATAAAAACAACAGACGCACGAACAATAATACCCTTCGAAAATGAGAGAGAGAGAGAGAGAGAGAGAGAGAGAGAGAGAGAGAGAGAGAGAGAGAGAGAGAGAGAGAGAGAGGTTAATGCACTGATTTACGTATGTGTATTAATCTAGATGCAACATGGTAAAGAGATATTATAGGGAATGCGTACATGCAAACAAACATACATTACTATGCTAGCTAAATTGAAATAAACCCATGTGTTACATGTGTTTATTTCAAAACAAACATGCACATACACACACCCACAAAAATCTATGTCTCTATATATAAATATATGTGCATGCCTATAAATATATATACGCAACAACAACCTATACACAACATCAATCAATACACACATTATATATACATATATATATATATATATATATATATATATATATATATATATATATATATATATATATATATATATAATCACTTCTTGAAAATATATAATTTCTGCGCATGTCAGAATATCTCAAAAGATCAAACTACAAAATCATTCCTGGGAACTTTCCGGTGAAAAAAAAAAAAAAAAAAAAAAAAAAAAAAAAAAAAAAAAAAAAACTAATTCAAACCTTCAATTAATTGCCTTCACAGTCTACAGCCCAATTGAAACATCCAAGAATAAAGTAAACAAATTGAAGCTATTGTCTCTCTTTCAATTCTCAACGACTTTCAATCCTTACTCCTTTTGCACCAATCGTTTATGGAAATCTTTCAAGAGGATTTCATTGAGGACATTTTTTACAAAATGATATAAAAAGGTAGAAATGGGATTGATACCTGTCGAACGGCAAAGACGTAAAAGAAAAATATAAAGGTATTTCATTTTGAGTAAGTTCCATTCTTAATTATTGTTCACAGTTGTTACTAGAATAATACTGCAGTTCCACAAGGAGAGGAATTATTCGTTGGATATTATGCTCTTCCAATGAGGACCATTGACCATCCTAAACTAAGTTCCCCAGATTATTACTGTATTTAAAAGGTATTTTAGATCATCTGAGAGAGAGAGAGAGAGAGAGAGAGAGAGAGAGAGAGAGAGAGAGAGAGAGAGAGAGAGAGAGAGAGAGCTCTTCCATTCTCCCATGGCAACACCACACACTCTTAGTTCATAATCAGCATTTTCAACGAGACTGGATAAAAAATGCAATAATTTATCGATACTTTAGTTAAACTAATTCAAAGATTACTGTAACATCTCTAAATATGTTTGAAATAGCAATAGATCTGGAATGATAACTCTAAAACAACTGTTAGGACCCCCAACTATTCTCTAAATGTAATTGAAGACCGTTAATAATTTCGTACTGCCACCAATATATATATATATATATATATATATATATATATATATATATATATATATATATATATATATATATATATATATATATATATATATATTTGCAGCGTTGCGTACGCAGTAAAGCTAGTGGTAAAATACTGATTTGATTTAAAATTAACACTTATACGAGGAATAATAATAATATAATAATAAATGCTATTGGGGCACTCATCCTTTGCTATGAGACTTGCTGGAATGGGGTCTACTTAGTAATAATAATAATAATAATAATAATAATAATAATAATAATAATAATAATAATAATAATAATAATAATAATAATAATAACAGGCATTTACTCTATGTATCAAATGCGTATATTTTCCACACCACGGAAAATCGTTGAAGTACCATTCTTCTAACTCAAACCATCAAACAATACTCGGCAATCATTTCTCCATCATGGAAAGCCCTTGTCCGAACGAATTCTAATTAACGGAAACGATATTCAAAAAGGCATCTTGACAATCCACAAGCATTATTCTTCACCTAACAAACACCAAAACGTGTTTCTCGCCGAGGTTTAAGTTCCAGACCAATTGGACGGCGTCAAACATACGTTCAGTTTCATTATGGAAAAATAACTCAATAACTTGAAAATATGTGAGAGCAATTTACGATCTTCTAAGCTTGGGTACACACGGGATTTTAAAAAAGGAACAAATTATAACTCAGAAAAAAAGAGTAATAAAGGATATTTCTCATAGTCTCCTGTCACGAACTTGAACCTAAAATAGAACTGCGAATATTTACCGAAAGACTAAAGGTTGTAATATTTAACTACTTGTAATTTCTTGGGTTAAATTCCCGATTACCTAAAATCAAGCTGACCCTGTCATCAAAGTGCATGGTATATAGCTAGTCGTCAAAGGCAATGGAGAAATAACCTAACCGCTCTACTCCTAAGACAAATCATTCATGTTTCCAAGACAAGTCTCTAACACCATCCGAAGTATGAGACGTTCATGTACTTTGCATGGAACAAAGCTAGGTTAAATCATAGCATTATAGCCTTTATTCCCTCCCTACATTGAACATCTTACTTTTACTTTAGACTGCATTTGTTTTAACAATATCTTGACAATGATAATTTGCACCCTTTCGTTACAATGCGATGAATAGGCCTTTGATGTCAGCCTTCTATACGGTAACATTTCCTATTATACCATCCATGTAACTGTCACTGAGTTGGTGTACCCGAGCCGTCAAAATAACATTCAAATATTTAGAAAGATGAGTAAACACAAATGTGCGCGCGCGCACACACACGAGTGCAAAGCAAACGCGCACAGATTCAACTCTTCTAACCACCTCTCATTAGGGTATGATTCTCCCCTCTCTCTCGGCTGCTCAGCGTAACAAAATAAGGAACGCACACGCATATACTGTATATATGTATATATATGTATATATATATGCATATATATATATGTATATATATATATATGTATATATATATATATATATATATATATATATATATATATATATATATATATATATATATACACACACACACATGCTGCTCTTTATTATATGGGAGGATTTAAATAATTTCAAAACTAAGAATAATTTCAATAATTTCCATTACAAGCGAGATCTACTTTGACTGGTTTTCAACATAATCCGAGGATATTTTCTTTCCTCCTTCCTCACAAACAGCAATCATCTGTCTTTATATCAACTTAAAAGGAGCACGACTTTTTGTCAACATAACGACGAGTATTTCCGCTTGTGACAGTTATATAGCTCAGAGCCTTCGTAAGGTAATAAATCAGGACATCGTTCATAATGGAATAAATTCCTCGTTCTACACAATCTAGCA
Source organism: Palaemon carinicauda (assembly GCF_036898095.1). NCBI lineage: Eukaryota > Metazoa > Arthropoda > Malacostraca > Decapoda > Palaemonidae > Palaemon > Palaemon carinicauda. Next base: position 20,193,744 of record NC_090759.1, read on the forward strand.
GTCAGTGGGCGAAATTCTTTTGTCCGAAAATCATTCCGTTGTGGCGTCTCGCAATTATCCGTAATTTTCATATCTATAAACCAATGGACATCAAGGCTACTGCAAGTTTATTGGATTAAAGTTTGTTTTCTTTTCACTTTCCTAATTGAATATCGTATTCGCAGATTCTCGGCCGCTCATGAATGACAGAGGCAAGAGACAGGGACAATGCTTTAGCTAGCAGGGCAATACCCTAGAGATTGACTATATATACATATATTCAGCGCTCAAAACTCCTTTCCACCAAAACTAAGGCCAGGGATGTCTAGGCAATGGCTGTTGATGACTCAGCAGGTAGACTTATTGGCCCCAACAAACACACCCTCCTTAGCTCACAAGGGGGGTGAGGTTGCAAACACTACAAGAAACCATCGAGCTTGAGGGGAGACTGGGGTTAGACTGGAACCCCAGTCCCGTTTCCAATACCAACCAGATAAAATCGAAATTCCTGGTTCTGATTATAAATTCATAAAAATATTAGATAATTCCTATTTTTCCATTATCAAAAGTAATATAATATTCATATTTTATTTCTATCTATCCAAAACTTGGATGCTCCCTGTCCATTACCATGATCGTCTTCGTATTCACAGTTACCTAAACTTAAAACTAATTTATTCTAGCTTAGAAACTAAAATAAACTTATTCCCTTCGTAAATCTATCATTTTTGTTGCCTCATAACATACCTCAAATTAATAAACCGTATCATCATTAAATATCATGTAATTTGATTTTCTTATTCCCAGCTGCAGCTCCATATCAAAACTGACATTTACATTCCAATAAATTTACGCTATATAATACATTTTCTCTTTTCAATATAACTTTCCTTACATGGATAATAAATCTCCGCATTTTTCAGATTAGAATCGCGTGATCCTCTTAATAAAATACTATTCAGTAAAGAATAAAGACTCTACATTTTTATGTAGAAATAAAATATTTCTTTTCTTGCATGTTTTAGAGAATATTCTTTTCGTTATCCATCCGTCCAAATGGAATATCATGCAAGTCTTAAAGGTATTACGCCAAGCAATTTTAGAATGGAATGTTTGCAATGCTGCTTCAAATGTGTTACCACAAAATGGCTACCTGAATAATTGCAATGACCTGCAATGCTTGCTGGAGTGCAGGCAACTAAGAGACGTAGAACTAACTTGACCAAATAACATTGAATCGGGTTGAATTAGGAAAGCAGAGTTCAAACGTGAACAGTTAGAAGCATGAGCGACAGAAATTAAAATTTGAAGCTGACGCGAGAGACCGCTAAAGAATGAAAAGGTAATTCAATTTTGTTAAAATAATTGTATTATTAAAATCGAGGAGATTAACTAGTCTAATTAGTCAAGTTCGACTTTTACAGAGCTTGAGCAGGAAGAAAAATTATTATTTATATCAGAACTAATTAAATAAAATATACATCAAATATAAGTTATAGAATAAACAAATTATGAGGTAATAAATCTGGGCTAAATATAAATTTAAATCATATCTATAAAACCTATGTTTCTTAAAAATGATCAAACCCTAAAAACAGAGAAATTATGAGCTCGATAAATGGTGAAAAAAAACTTCTCACCAGAACAAATATATCTAAATAAAAATTCTGCATTACGACATATGGCAAATATAAAGATAAAATTACGAGAAGGTAGACAAAATTCAACAGCATGAAAGTAATCAATGAAAGTAATTGGTGAAAATTATTACGACAATGATTTATGTGCAGTTATAAGACACCAACAGCAGAGAAGTGAACCAAAGAGAAAAAGCGGAATGGATAAACATTCGGAAATAAAAGATGGTGGCAGTCAAGAACATTAAGTGGTCGTGAATTACTCACTGACATGAGGTTCCAAAATTTAGGAAATGACAGAAAATTGAATTTTGAGGGCAAGAAATACAAATCTTTTCCTTAGAAAAGCATGAAAAATATTGTTGTCTTAAAAGAAAGTTTTCATATTTGTCGAGAAAAATAAGGATGTACTGAATAGCAATAGAAGGAAAGGCTCGCAATCTTTTATACTCTCATTGACTAACCCTACCATTAAGTTAAGTGACTTATTCATATTATGAGGTTCAGCGAATAAAAATCTGATGATTTCTTTAGGTAAGCAGAATAAATACTTCAGAAAGTTTGTCGTACAAAAATTTTTTATATAAAAAGTCAAAAGAATGCAAAATTATCATCACTTCAAAACGATAAATTTCAGCAACTGTCAGACCGCTTGATACGCGTCTGGCATTTTCTGAAAATTGGTAAGAATGGCCGCTGGCCCCAAAAACCTGGACACTGCAAATTGCGCGGGCTCGAGTCTCTGTCCACACTGGCGTTTTTGTTATAAGAACATGTTGCGTTACGTACTTTAGCAGGCGTGTGTGTACCCGGCTTAATAGTAATAATTTATACATTTGGTGTATGAATTCAATGTTATCATTTAATTTTGCTTATGTCGTTTTGTGTATAAAGCCAAAGTTAGTTAGGGTCGTGTTTCCAAAACTTGCAATAAATTATTATAACCCAAATCGGTAGCTTAGGTTATAGTCAACGCTACCTATATATGTCTAGTCTCTCGCGGGATTGCTTCAGTGAGAGGAAATAATGATAAATAAATAAGTATATGAGCGAGGCGGTGAGTTATCTTCGCTATTACAAATATAATTAATTCCACCTCTATTATTTACTTTTACTTTACGAACGGAAGTCTATAATCAGGTCAGGCATATTCACCGCCGGCTATTATGTGCGGAATCTATAATAACAATGTATCTACAACAACAACAACAACAACAACAACAATAATAATAATAATAATAATAATAATAATAATAATAATAATAATAATAATAATAATAATAGTATGACTCTGGAGTCTCGTTACTTATAAAGGGCGTCTATCAGGCCATAAAGTACGATTTTGGGGAAAGTTCCAGTTCAGGTGTAGTATGAATCCTTCTTTATTTTCTTCCTAAAAAGTTTAAGTCGCCTATGAGTTTGCCCAGGAGAGGCAAAATAAGCCATTTAAACCTACGCTTGTTGGGTCTAACGAAATCTTAAGTAAATCTTAAGAGATGAAAATTACTTAGACACGAATAAACCAAGAAATAAATAATGATTAAGGCTCATAAAACAAAGGTTATAGGTTACGTAAATGGTAGACCACTATAATTTAATAATTCTTTGAAATACAGATGCTCAAGTGAAAAATAAAACACGCGAATTCCAGTAAAACAATTAGAATAAAGACAATTTCACATTTTAAAAGGCGTTATTTTTTCTTGGCATAATATGCTTAGGCAAACTAATATATATATATATATATATATATATATATGTATATATATATATATATATATATATATATATATATATATATATATATATATATATATATATATATACACATATATATACACATATATATATACACATATATATATATATATATATATATATATATATATATATATATATATATATATATACCGATATTTTACCAATATTTTTCTCACTCCTAGGTTCCCATAATGATAAGCATTGGCTTGCGATGGCAGAGAACGAAAAATGTATATTAAAATTAATCCTTGGTTACTATAAAAAAAAAAAAAAGGAGTTAACTCTTCATTTCCTTTGGCAGTTGGGTAGCGGGGTCTCCCATCTCCGAGGGTAGCTTTTCAATCTTTCTCCTTCATTGTATTGTTTTATCATGTATACACAGCTGTCTCGTCGATTGGTTGCGTCCTTATTTTCGAGAATATTATGAAATCTCGCTCAGCTAGTTATAGTTTCCGGCTGCGCTTGGGTAGCTCCAATCATGTGTGACACATGACCAGTGTTTAAACTTGAGCATGTAGCCATTACCTTAGATGCAGCTGCTTTTTTAACTCTAGATTACCTTAAAACTTTCCCAACGTCCTTGAATTTAATGCTAGTAAAATCGTAATCACCTTACAAATATCATTACCTTAAAAATTACCTTGAAACCATGCAAATTACCTAAGACAGGTAATTACTTTAAAAGTTTAAAGCTTGCACATGACAAGACGAGTAGATGTACTTTATGACTGTGAGCAAGACGGAATAACATAAGGTGTGTTCACTGAAGAATCCAATCGTTAAATTCCCTCTCCAGTGACGTCACAGAGCGACGACGGACGATGCACTGTCACCAATGACGCCGTTTTGGGTTCTGTTCTCTAAATGGTAATATCTGGCATCTCTCTGATCGAATCGTGTAAACTAACTGAAAATACCCTCAGTCAAATAGTACATATCTGTTTTTATAACTATTCCCTATGTTGAATGGAGAGTTACTTGAGGAGGTGGATCAGTTTAAGTACTTGGGGTCTATTGTTGCAGCAAATGGTGGAGTGGAAGCAGATGTACGTCAGAGAGTGATTGAAGGTTGCAAAGTGTTGGGGGCAGTTAAGGGAGTAGTAAAAAATAGAGGGTTGGGCATGAATGTAAAGAGAGTTCTATATGAGAAAGTGATTGTACCAACTGTGATGTATAGATCGGAGTTGTGGGGAATGAAAGTGATGGAGAGACAGAAATTGAATGTGTTTGAGATGAAGTGTCTGAGGAGTATGGCTGGTGTATCTCGAGTAATTAGGGTTAGGAACGAAGTGGTGAGGGTGAGAACGGGTGTAAGAAATGAGTTAGCGGCTAGAGTTGATATGAATGTGTTGAGGTGGTTTGGCCATGTTGAGAGAATGAAAAATGGTTGTCTGCTAAAGAATGTGATGAATGCAAGAGTTGATGGGAGAAGTACAAGAGGAAGGCCAAGGTTTGGGTGGATGGATGGTGTGAAGAAAGCTCTGGGTGATAGGAGGATAGATGTGAGAGAGGCAAGAGAGCGTGCTAGAAATAGGAATGAATGGCCAGCGATTGTGACGCAGTTCCGGTAGGCCCTGCTGCTTCCTCCGGTGCCTTAGATGACCGCGGAGGTAGCAGCAGTAGGGGAGTCAGCATTATGAAGCTTCATCTGTGGTGGAAATGTGGGAGGTTGGGCTGTGGCACCATAGCAGTACCAGCTGAACTCGGTTGAGTCCCTGATTAGGCTGAAGGAACATAGAGAGTAGAGGCCCCCTTTTTTGTTTTGTTTCATTCTTGATGTCGGCTACCCCCCAAAATTGGGGAAGGGCCTTGGTATATGGATGGATGGATTCCCTACGTTTATTTGTGCAAATTTATCTCAAGTATCCAACTTGATTGATCTGTTTTATAGATTATATATGAGTGAGCTTAAAAAGTTTCATATATTTTGTTCGTCTCTTTTATATAGTTTCTTTGCTATTCTCTTATTTACTTTCCTTGCTGGGCTGCTTTCTCTACTGGAGCCCTTGGGCTTGTGGTATTCTGCTTTCCCAACCAGGGTTGTGACTTGGATAACAACAACAATAATAATAATAATAATAAATATATTAACTGAATTATTTAAAAACTTTAAACTTAACAACAGGAGTAGGCTCAGTAAATGAAGTACACTGCCCAGTCGACGAGCACCAGTGACGTCACAGTGCGGGAACCAAGCGACCGACGACCTCACCTTGTTATTCCGTCTTGGCTGTGAGGGCGGCTCACTGACACTGCGACTTGACGTTTTGACTGTGGTTAGACTCCGCCCACAACTATATCTCTGATACGTTCATACGTTAAATACATTACTATGTTTGCTAAAACGTCATACTCAATAATTATATAATTATCTATTTTTCATTTTTATTATACTTCATAATAATCTAGCTGATGTTTTAATAAAAAAGCTATAGCCTAAATTATCTAAAATCCTGCTTAATGAACTGTAGCCTATATTGAACGGTTTCAAAATGCTCATAGCTGGAACCTAGTCTCATTGGAAATGTAAAGAATTTAAGTTACTAGTTAGAGACTTTCGAACAAAAGTCACCGAGTTCAGGTATCACGAGTTTCGCTGTACACTGTAGTCACTGTGATGTATGGATCGAGTTGTAGGGGTGAAAGTGACTGAGACCCAAAAATTGAACTAGTTTTAGATGGAAAGGTGTGAGGAGCATGGCTGGTGTATACCGATTAGATAGGGTTAGAAAAGAAGTAATGAGGGTGAGAACGAATGTAAGAAACGAATCAGTAGCTGGAGTGGATATGAATGTGTTGAGGTGGTTTGGACATGTAGAGAGAATAGAAAATGGCTGTCTGCTGAAGAAGTTGATGAATACAAGAGTTGATGGAAGAAGCAAAAGAGGAAAGCCAAGGTCTGGGTGAATGGTTGGAGTGAAGAAAGCTATATGTGATAGGAGGATAGATGTGAGAGAGGCAAAAGGGCGTGCTTGAAGGAGGAATGAATGGCGAGGGGTGGTTACGTTACGTAGTTCCTATAGGCTTTACTGCTTCCAACGGTCGTCTTGGTGACAGCCGAGACAGCGACGTAAGGGGAATCGGCACAAGAAGCTTCATTTGTGGTGGATAACAGGAGAGGGTGTGCACCGTAGCAGTACAAACCTACTCGGCTGAATCCTCCGTCAGACTGGGAGGAACAGAAGACTAACCCCAAAAATTGGAGTAAGTGCCATGGTAGGTAGGTAGATGTAGATATACATTATATATATATATATATATATATATATATATATATATATATATATATATATATATATATATATATATATATACATTTCTTCCTTGTCACGCTGAGGCACTTCCAAACGTATGACTATTCGGTCTCTCCCTTCCCTCGGGTAGAATGGAGAGGGAGTAGTCCTTTCATGGAGAGAGCAGAGGAGGTGGGAAGGTCTGAATCTGTGTGCATATCTAACTATTTAGCGGTCATTTCTGGTGATTTGCGGTACACTAGTGTGTGTGTGTATATATATATATATATATATATATATATATATATATATATATATATATATATATATATATATATATATATATATATACACATATATATATATATATATATATATATATATATATATGTATATATATATATATATATATATATACATATGAATATACAGTATATATATTATATATATAATACATAATATATATACATTTATATATATATATATATATATATATGTGTGTGTGTTTGCGCGTTTGTGTGTAAACAAAGCGATTACAACGGTGTGGATTTCGATGTAGTCATTATTCCCTAAAGTGTCAATTATTAGTCGATTAAATTTTTTTATTCGATACCCTAAATGCCTGACAACTAGAGGTAACATTCTTTCAGAATTACTAATTCTGAATGACAGAACTGTATGAGATCATATATTTAAATTCAACGCGATATATTACTTTAAGAATTTTTGTAATAAAAAGAGCCGGTATTTCAGCAATATTACTCTACAAAACGTTTGGCTTTGTGACATTTCCCAGATAATATGCATTAATTTGCTAAATTATAAATCCTTGTCGGAGTTTGGTTTGCTTTATACAAACATTTTCAGTGTATACAGTAAACCCATAGATATTTCTGCACATATGCATATTCAGTCAGTATAAAGAAATAAGATAAACAAGCGTACATCTTTGTTAACAAGGTTAATATTTGCAAATAACCATAGAAATTTAAAAAATAAAATCAATGTTATTACATCAATGAAAAAAATACCAGAGAACCACTCAATATACGATGCTTTGACAAACTCACAAAATGCACCAGAGAGCCATATGACATAAAAAGTTTTATATAAGAAAACTTTGATAAAAAGAACAATAAGCCCACAAATCTTTGTCTACATCGTTTCCCACTTCTATGTGGGGTCGATGTTTCTGGTCAGCTTTCTCCATCTACCTCTGTCCCACACTTCATCACCGGTTAATTCCTTTAATCGAAGGTCATCCTTGATACAGTCCATCCAAATTCGCTTTGGTCTCCCTCTCCTTCTCGTTCCCTGTACCTCCATTTCCATTACTCTCCTCCCAACATACTGTTCATTTTTACTCGTGACATGATCATACCACTTTCTTGGATCCTTTCTGATAGTTTTCTAACTCCTGTGGTACCCCTAATTAACTCATTCCGTATCTTATCTCTTCTTGTCACCATTAAGCAACAAACAGAGCATAAGGTCACCTGTCCTTCACAAGGAACAGAAATTAATAAATAAATAAAAAGGGAACCCGACCCCGCTGTCATGAAACAGGATTACTATTACACCGATTCCTTGCTGGTGTCAATAGTTTTAGATGTTATTTGGTTACTTGGTGTCGTGTCTTACTCTAAGATACACACACAATGTTTCTGCTGCTATATTGCAATTCTCTTGTGATTGTATGAATTGTCAAAATCTGTCGATATTATATCTTTAATGCTTACTTTCCTAAGACTGGTGCCTTGCGCGCGTCTGCAGTTATGTATATTTTCATATATATTTATTTATGCACACATTCTATTTATGATATATATATATATATATATATATATATATATATATATATATATATATATATATATATATATATATATATATATATATATGTGCATATATATATATATATATATATATATATATATATATATATATATGCATATCTATAATGTGTGTATGTACGGTATAATAATTGTATTATTATTATTATTATTATTATTATTTGCTAAGCTACAACCCTAGCTGGAAAAGCAAAATGCTATAAGCCCAGGGGCCCCAACAGGGAAAATAGCCCAGTAAGGAAAGGAAAGAAGGAAAAATAAAATATTTTAAGAAGAGTAACATTAAAATAAATATTTCCTATATAAACTATGAAAACTTTAACAAAACAAGAGGAAGAGAAATTAAATAGAATAGTGTGCCTGATTGTACCCTCAAGCAAGAGAACTCTAACCCAAGACAGTGGAAGACCATGGTACAGAGGCTATGGCACTACCCAAGACTAGAGAACAATGGTTTGATTTTGGAGTGTCCTTCTCCTAGAAGAGCTGCTTACCATAGCTAAAGAGTCTCTTCTACCCTTACTAAGAGGAAAGTAGCCACAGAACAAATACAGTGCAGTAGTTAACCCCTTGAGCGAAGAAGAATTGTTTAGTAACCTCAGTGTTGTCAGGTGTGTGAGGACAGAGTAGAATCTGTTAAGAATAGGCCAGACTATTCGGCGTAGTGTAGGCAAAGAGAAAGAACCGTAACCAAAGAGAAGGATCCAACGTAGTACTGTCTGGCCAGTCAAAGGACCCCATAACTCTCTGGCGGTAGTATTTCAACGGGCGGCTGGTGCCTTGGCCAACCTACTACCTCATATATATGCATAAAAAATAAGAAAATACATATACATATACAGACACACATACACACACATTATATGAATTATTACAATCAAAGGAAACTTCATTTTGTTAAGTACCAGGCATTATCTCCATTATAGTATTTCCAAAATATATAAAAACGTAAGCGCTGCACCATTTCAGATTATACTGAGTTTATAATATAAGAAGTAAACAAAGGTAATGAATTTTCAAACTTTTTAATGTATAGAAACCAATAAACAATTTCTTTTTAAATAAGTTTACATTTTCTGAAATGTTAATTTTACCAAAACTAAGTAAATTGCCAGCAAAAGCAAGATCAGGTTCGTAGTAGGTAATACGTAATAAGCATAAAATTCCCAGCCCTAATAGCAAAACCTATAAGAGAAGACAACAATCGACCGGATTAATATTTAAAGGCAGAATGACGTCATATCTACGCATTGGCAGCCAGAGACAACGCTTCCCCCGATTCCATATTCCTGACACTTAGCGGCGCTCCTGCAAAGTCGTGTTTATCATCATGGTTTCGTGCAATAGCTTTAGAAAAAAAGTCATAGCTATATTTTACAATTTTTGCGTGATTTCACTAATCCCGTTGTTGCAATTAAATCTATCAGCATGAGGACTTGACTGAAGTTTTTCGTTTATTACTCGCGGAAAGAAACTTGGTTAGTTATGTATACGTTGAAGACCAAACGCTCACATTCAAGTACGGAAGCCGTCACCCTATTCATAATTTAGATGAATAGTGGATATAGAACCCCAGTGCAAAAACCCTTCAACCTACCTATACTACAGTCTCATCAGCAGCGCATCTAACACACTTAAACAATGTGTTAGCCAAATTTTCTAAGGTCAACCCTTTCCATTATTGCAAATAAATTAAATTACAGTATAAAGTCTTCTACTTATCGTCATCAGAAACCACTTTCATTCCTGAATTTTGGGCTATTTGGTCCAGCAATGGGGCAAGGGGAGTCATTTACTACCAAAGAACAGGGATTAATACAGTTGGACAGCAAAATGATAGGAAAGTTGTGGGACGGAGGTAAAGGGGAAGGTTTAAAGGGTTATGCAACTTAGTACAAAAGACACTGCAAAAACACTGTAGGAATTATATTTCACAGAGTGATGTTAGCATTAACCCCATACAGGAATCCTTCGTTCTCTTCCATGAGATTATCATCTAAAAACGCCCATTCATATTATAATTACCCTAACTGTTCTATGTATCTTTACATTTCCCAATCTTTCAAGAATTTTGATTATTAGTTCAATTCTAATCAAAATACAGTTTGTTTTCCTAATGAAGAATTGGATCAACAATCCCTTAAAACATTAATTCAGCTTTAACAAACTCAACAAATCTCTTCCATTTCTTATGTCCATTCACGTTGCTACATTATCTCACATATTCTATTGTGACGGGCCGAGAGAGGAGTTGTGAACTCAAAGGCAGGATGCAATAGACTGAGTTATATATTAAGGAACACTCTTCTTTATATACAAAACCTCAAGGCAACAGGACATAACATGTTCGAGAGACAGATAATGTTCAGAGCAAAACAGCAGACATGAATTTTTAAATTTAAAATTAATTTTCGAACACTTACCTGTATAACTTAATTCAGCCGATCACATCTGTGTCGGCTCCAAACAGATATAACTAATTAGGTGACTAATTATCTTACCCTCATTGATTGTGACCAACCGACAATTGGACCAAAAAGTCTCATTAAGATTGAGTTAATAAAATTAAGGAAATCTCGATAAAGAATGAAACTAAAGCATAATACCTGCAGACTTTTTGGAACGAACGGTCGTCAAAATCTTTAGCCCTGACGGCTTTAACTGTTTAACAGGTAACTGCTTGTCAATTAGAAAATTGACAGTTGGTCACGTGGTCCTCTATCCCTCCCCCACCAATGGTGGGGGGGCATCCCTCCACCAACCGGTTATTGAGCCATTCTTTAAGAATATGTTGTCGTAAAGCTGCTTATGATAATGTGGGGAGGTGGGAAGGGTCTTCCATTAAGTTATACAGGTAAGTGTTCGAAAATTAATTTTAAATTTAAAAATTCATTTGTCTCACACTTAACCTGTATAACTTAATTCAGCCGATTACCAGCATTTATCCTGGATGGAGGGCATAAGTAGAAATATAAACAGCTGATATAATTAAGTAATCTTTAAAGAATACAAACAGACCTGACAGGACCTCAGATTAGTTACCTTGACTGATATAGGACATCTCCATGTGTTGCAGTGAACTGGATCCCCAACAGTCAAGTTTAGTCATGGCTGGGTCAGTCTTAACGCCTAGTCGACTAACTACCCTATTCTAAACTAAGTTCCTAACCTTGTATCAACAACTTGCATACGTCGGTTAAGTCCGTTAGTTTAGTCATATGTCTCTGAAGTAAGGTAGGTGTAGGCCCCCGATGGGCCGTCACTACCTTACTTCCTCTCATGCATTTATACAACCTGCCTACGCGAGGTTTTCATTCGCACGGAGTGAGCCCTTATTCATATCCCATCTCATTCATGCCTTACATTCTTCCTTACATACACTAAGTATTTAGGGTAGAAGGCCAAGTAGATGTTAACCAACAATTTCTCCAGCTGCGACAATTGGACCGAGAGATCGTATGTTGTCATACACCAACTCCACGTCCTTAAGGTAGTGGGAAGCAAAAACTGTATTCCCTTTCCATAGAGCAGCATTCAGGACGGACTTCAATGAAGAGTTCTTCCAAAAAGAAAGAGACGTGGAATAACCCCTCAGACTGTGGGTACCTCTTCCCTTCTTGGACGCACAGCCTGATAAAGATTGGGGAGAAGCCTTTGCTATGAGTCTCCTGATAAAGAAAGAAACAGCATTTTTCGTCATGGCCTTCGACTGTAGTTTAGGGGAGACGAAGAGAGCCCGGGGTCTGTGAGGGATAGCCTTGGTTCTGGCTAGATAATAGCGTAAGGTTCTCACTGGGCAGTACAGTCTCTCCTCTTCCAGATGCCCAACAGTTTCACTTAAAGAGGAAAGAAGAAACTCTCTAGGAAGAGGGTTGGACTCTGATTCCGTCTTGGCTCTGAATTCTGGAAGGTACGTAAGGACCATGTCCTTTCCTCTTGTTCCTACAGAAGCAGAGATGGCTTGTATCTCTCCCAGTCTCTTGGCTGTAGCTAAAGTAACCAAGAAAAGTGTCTTGGTAGTCAAGTCTTGTAGAGAAGCTAACCTGAGAGGTTCAAAGGGAGCCCCAGCTAGAAGCTTGAGAACCACATTCAAGTCCCACATGGGAGGACTAATGGAAATCTTGGGTACCTCAATCTCAAAAGATCTGATCAGGTCAGAGAGAATAGGGTCCTCAAAAACCTCACCAAAAGACAGCCTAAACACAGAGGCTAGTGCCGACTTATAAGCTTTAACGGCCGACACTGAAAGCTTTCTCTCCTTCCGTAGATAAAGAAGGAAATCCGCAATCTTTGGAACTGTAGGTCTAGAAGAGGTGTGGCGGTTCCTCTTACACCAACCTCTATAAACTACCCACTTACGCTGGTAGTTCAAATTGGTAGAGTGTCTTCGTGCCTTGGTGAGCTGTTCAGCCACTGCTGAAGATACTCCCCTCGCTCTAGCGATACGCTTGACAGTCTCCAGGCGGTTAGAAGTAACGAGGACGGTCGAAGGTGGAACCTGTGGAAGTGAAGTTGGCGTAAGAGGTCGTACCTGACAGGCAACCTCCTTGGAATGTCTATGGAAAGTTCTAGGAGTCTTGCAAACCATTCTTTCTGAGGCCAGAACGGGGCTACCAGGGTCATTGTGCACCTCTGCGATGACTGAAATTTGTGTAAGACCTGGTCTATCATCCCTAATGGTGGAAAGGCGTAAGTCTGAAGGTCCCTCCAGTCTTGAAGCATAGCGTCGACCCCTGCAGATTGAGGATCTGTCTGAGGGCTGAAATATGCTGGAAGACGGAAATTTAAAGCAGTTGCAAACAGGTCTATGTTTGCTGGCCAAAGGTGAACAAGGCGATCTACTACCTCCTGACAAAGAGTCCATTCGGAACCTAGCACCTGGTCCCCCCTGCTCAGAGCATCCGCAATGACATTCTTCTTTCCCGGAATGAATTGAGGTCGGAGAATAACGTTGTGATCCTCTGCCCACTGGAGGATCTCCTGAGCGAGAAGGTTGAGAGGTTGGGACTTTGTTCCTCCTTCCTTCTTCAAATAGGAGATCGCGGTGGAGTTGTCTGCATACACTGCGACTACTTCGGATGTACACAGAGGAGTGAAATGGAGAAGAGCCTCCCTGATTGCCTTGAGTTCTCTCCAGTTTATGGACCTGGAGATCTGGGAAGGAGTCCATAAACGAGCAATGCTCTCCTGCTCTAGAGAAGCTCCCATCCTATGTCTGAAGCGTCTGTATGCAGAACAAGCGTAGGTTCGAGGACTTTGAGAGACAGTCCTGCATTCAAGTGTATCTCCTGGGACACCAAAGAAGATCCTCCTGACTGCGTGCTGTCCACTGAATTTGTTTGGTGTTGTCCTGCCAGTCCCAATGTTGTCTCAATGTGAATTGAAGATCCCTCATACGGCGTCTTCCGTTGGGAACTAGTAACGTGAGAGAAGCAAGGTGGCCTAGAAGGCTCATCCATAGAGAAACTCTTGGGGTCGGAAGTAACAAGAACTCCTCTATAATTCTCCTGAGGTTGTCTTTCCTCTCGAGACGGGAAGACCCTTAAGAGAGGAGATACAATCTTCATTCCCAAATAAGTCGTCTGTTGAGATGGTGTGAGAGCAGACTTCTTGTAGTTTATCTTTATTCCCAGAGTCCTGCAAAGATCCAGGACCAATTCCTTCACACGAAGAGCTTCCTGAAGGGAAGGAGATAGGAAGAGCCAGTCGTCCAGATAGCGGCACATCCGAATACCCATCCGGTGGAATTTGGCTGCAACTGGGGCCATGATCCTGGTGAAGACCTGAGGAGCCGTTGCCAGTCCGAAGCAGAGACACTTGAACTGCCAAGTCTCCTCTCCCCAGCGGAAGCGCAGAAGATGGCGAGAGTCCTGATGAATTGGGACTTGGAGATAAGCATCCTGGAGGTCGATGGTAAAGAACCAGTCCTCTTCCCTTATAGCTAAAAGAACCGTCTTCGGAGTCTCCATCTTGAACTTCGTAATCTCTACGAAGGAGTTGAGGATAGAGAGATCGATGATGGGTCTCCACCCTCCTGAAGCTTTCGTCACCACAAACATGTGGCTGTGAAAACTCCAGGAGTTGGGCGGGGCTTGCTCTATGGCCCCTTTGTACTTCAGCTGAAGCATCTCCTCCCTGAGCGCTTGTTGCTTTACGGACCTGCCGGAGTAACTGATGGATGGTGGCGAATGACTGGTCAAGGGTGGTTGAGACTTGAGAGGTATCCTGTACCCCTCCCTTAGAACGATGGTCACCCAAGGGTCCGAATTCAGGGCCTCCCAAGCCTGCCAATGATGTTGTAAGCAGCAACCCACTTGTACGTGTTCGTGTGAAGGAACTGGCCCCTATTTCTGAAAACCCTTTGGGACAGGGTTCTGTGAGGACCTAAAGTCCTTCTTCTTGTCCTGTTTCCTGGCTTGGAAATTTGATGAAGCAGCAACTGTGGACTTCTGCTTCTTCCCATATCTATTATCATTTCCTCGACCTCCTTGCTGAGGAATAGGGCGTTTGCCTGAATCCCTCTGAGGGTAGGGCTGTTTCTGTTGCGGCTTAAATGAAAGTGATTTCTTTAACAAGTCATTTAACATATCTTCCTTCCGCATCTTGGAAGATAGTTGGGCCCGAGAGAGAACATCCTCCAGAATAGCAGGTTCAAAAAGGTGATGTCCAAACATCTGGGATTCCCTTAGTAGATCTTTATGACGTATGGAGAGAGAAGCAGGGGCCCTGCTGAGATAATGGTCCCTTCTTTTACCAGTCAGGTAAGCCTCGTGGAAAGTAGTCTCTTTCATCTGGTCCTCAAGGCAGCGCCCAATAGACCTGGCTATCTGGAGGTAGAGAGGTCGATGCGTAGTGAGGAAAGAAGGTTCCTTCAGAAAAGCTGTCAAAACATACCACAGCCAGGCCAGCATGTTCCCAATCTCCTGTATTCTTCTAGTGGAGGCTTCCAGTCTCTTGCACTCTTCCACAGAGATACCAACCAAGGCACGTTCACCCTTCACTCGTGAGGGTAACACGTCCTCAAAGGAGGGGTTGAGAGGGGTGGGAGCTGGACCGTAAGACTCTTCTTCCAGCTGCAGGTAACTCTTGGTCTTGCCTAGAGCAATGGTGGGGTATGGAATGCGTCCGGCCTGACATCTTTCCTTTGCTCGTTTCCTGACTCCCTGGCGAGCTAATTCTAAGGGTTCTGATGGGGTCCATTTGGGTAATCTGTCAAACTTCTGCTTCTCTAGACCCTGAACAAAACGATTCAGGGGGGGCTTAGAGGAAGCAGGAACCTCCTTCACTTGACGAACACTCTCTGGGAAGGCATTCTCGGAAAGACTCATCAATTCCCTGAAGGAATTAGGGATCAAAGTTTCAAGAGCTGTGTCATCCATCTCGTCATCCTGAAGAATTCTAAATTTCTCCGCTGCTGCCCAAAGTCTCCTGGAGAATTCAGCATCTCCATCATTGGGTGAGGAACCTGTAGAAGGAGACCTGTGATCATGCCGGGTCCTTGGCTGAGAACGTTGCGAAGATCTGGGGCTTCTGGTAGACGAAAGATGTCTACTCCTGGAAGGAGAATGGCTTGGGGAGAGACGTCTCCCAGTACTACTGGATAAGGACCGACGAGAATGTTTGGAAGGAGATCTATGGTGGGATCTAACAGATGAACGGCTAGGTCTCTGGTCCTTCCAATGAGACCTGGAAGAAGGAGAAAGGTGGTCTGGGGAATGATGGGACCAACTCCGGTTGCTTCTCCTTGAAGACTGGCTTCTGGACCTTCGGTCAGAGGAAATACTGGAGTCCCT
Organism: Palaemon carinicauda; assembly: GCF_036898095.1. Lineage (NCBI taxonomy): Eukaryota > Metazoa > Arthropoda > Malacostraca > Decapoda > Palaemonidae > Palaemon > Palaemon carinicauda. The sequence continues at coordinate 20,210,000 of NC_090759.1, forward strand.
CAGGGACCTGAGGGATGAAAGTCCGGGTGTGCGGCTTGAAGAGTGACGAGATAGGTCTCTATGATAGGGTCTTGATGTGGATCTACCCTCAGGAGACATGCTTGAGATGGACTGAAGAGAGGTATGCCTCCTACTGCGAGACGAGCTTCTATGAGAATATTTCCTGCGACTGGAACGCGGAGAAGACTTTACTGGGTCTGAAGGTTCATGGTCCTGCGAAGGCGCAGGGGAGCTCCCTCGTCGACAATTAGGAGAACGAGACCTCCCTGGGTCTGAAGATAAAGGAGCTTGCGACGGTGTCGGGGTGCTCCCTCGCTGACGATGTGGAGAACGAAGTAGCGATGGGGTTTCTTCGTCCAAGTTGCTCATACACCCATCAGGGGTGATGGCGAACTGGACCTGCGACCTGCCCTGCTTTGGGGAGGGGATCACCTCACGGTGTCCGCTCGCCTCAGCGACTGGCGTACCAAGGGCAGGTGCAGAGCTGGAAGGCAATACAGGAACATTTAAAGCATTAAAGCAATTCACTAAAGAGGAAATGTCCTCACTCACCTTTGAGAACTTAGCCTCCCAAATAGCTTGCACTTTCTCAAGACAACTTATAAAAGCATTAGAACACTCGGCGGTAACCGTTGTAGCAGGAGAAACGGACCGGGCAACATCTACCGAGGAGCTAAAACTACTAACCCCTCCTACAGGGACATTGTCCTCCGGAGGATCTACCCCCTCCCCTAAGGCCTAATCTCCTGGGAAGGAGACGACCTAATCTCGTCCTCCGGTAGGCCACTCTTCGTGGTCTTACTCGACTTATAACTACTACGTTTCTTGGCTAAAGAATCGATATGCTTAACATATAACTTACGGTCTTCTTTAGACCAACCCTTACACTCGTTACAAGTAACATTAATGTCACACTTAATACCCCTACATGATTGACAAAGAGAATGAGTATCAAAGGCAAACTTTCTACTTATCCTAGTCGAACAATTAGTGCAGGAGCGTCGAGTCTCAGAGTCAGATGGCATATTCATAAATCACTAACACCATCAAAGGATCCAAAATCACTTGAAGACGACAAATCCAAGGTGTAGTCGTTAACAAAACCAAAAAGAATTCAATTATATCAGAGTGTTGGAGCGAAAGCACAAACGTGCTTCTGTGACAACAGATGAATAAAGAATGGCTCAATAACCGGTTGGTGGAGGGATGCCCCCCCACCATTGGTGGGGGAGGGATAGAGGACCACGTGACCAACTGTCAATTTTCTAATTGACAAGCAGTTACCTGTTAAACAGTTAAAGCCGTCAGGGCTAAAGATTTTGACGACCGTTCGTTCCAAAAAGTCTGCAGGTATTATGCTTTAGTTTCATTCTTTATCGAGATTTCCTTAATTTTATTAACTCAATCTTAATGAGACTTTTTGGTCCAATTGTCGGTTGGTCACAATCAATGAGGGTAAGATAATTAGTCACCTAATTAGTTATATCTGTTTGGAGCCGACACAGATGTGATCGGCTGAATTAAGTTATACAGGTTAAGTGTGAGACAAATGAATTTTCATGTTCGTTTGAGTGCGAGGGGAGAGCGAAGATACAAGCATATTATATACAAAAGGAATTATGTACAATTGTGTGACACACGGTTGGTACATGGCTCCCCCTCTAAAAATGACATACTGAACATGTTAAATAGGTGCCCTGAATCTGGAGAGGTAGTAGTAAAAACTGCGCCGATTAGCGACAGTGAGTGACTGTAGAAGTCGTTGGTTTGGGTGCGAGCGAGTGGTGGATGATGGGTGGTTGTTGCCGCTCCGGCTCGTCACGGGGTAGGCGAGTGTGTCCTACGGCATTCATAGGCGTGTGTGTCCTACAGCATTCATAGGCGTGTGTGTCCTACGGCATTCATAGGCCTACGGCATTCATAGGCGTGTATGTCCTACGGCATTCATAGGCGAGTGTGTCCTACAGCATTCATAGGCGAGTGTGTCCTACGGCATTCATAGGCGTGTGTGTCCTACGGCATTCATAGGGCTACGGCATTCATAGGCGTGTATGTCCTACGGCATTCATAGGCGTGTCCTACGGCATTCACGTCAGCTTCGGTTGAAGTTGATTAGATATCCTCTTCGTCACGAGTGGAGGCGTTGATGGAGGTTTGAAAGTCATGAAGTGGGTTCACATCACGAGGAGAGCCGTCTGCGGCAGGTTGCAGGCGAGCGATACTGGTCATTTTCCCGAGGGTGAGCGAAGCCCTTTGATCCCCCAACGGTTGTTGAGAGAGCTGAAAAGGCGTTGCTATACGGGCGGCTGGCGACGGCGAGTACTGCTGCAGAAGGTATGCGTTGACGGCGTCATAGTAACGGTGAGAGGTGGAGGGGGGGGGGGCGGGGAGGCGGGAGGAGCGAGTCACTCCGGGGTCACCAATGTGACGGGCCGAGAGAGGAGTTGTGAACTCAAAGGCAGATTGGAAATGACTGAGTTATATATTAAGGAACACTCTTCTTTATATACAAAACCTCAAGGCAACAGGACATAACATGTTCGAGAGACAGACAATGTTCAAAGCAAAACAGCAGACATGAATTTTCATGTTCGTTTGAGTGCGAGGGGAGAGCGAAGATACAAGCATATTATATACAAAAGGAATTATGTACAATTGTGTGACACACGGTTGGTACACTATGAATCGCCTTTCTCATCTTAACACTATCTAATGCATTCTTTTCCAAAATAGCTATGCAAATCATCTACATACATTAGTTTTACCACGCATGTTCTTGGTTGCCACTTGCCACCATCAACTTACACTCCCTCACAATTTCCTTCTATTCGTTCCTAGTCAAAGACTGAGGCTTTCACTGATTTCCAAACTCCCTCTTTAATATTCACATAAAGCACTGTATAACTTGGAAATATTAGCTACTAAGTTCTCCATTCACAACAGATTTTCACAGTAACTTTGTACAGTTGGACATATGAATTCACGGTACACCTCGCTCTGCAGAAGTGCATCCTGTCACACCCTCACTGCACAACGAGTAACCAAACAGATGGTGTAGGTAGAGATGACCGAATTGGTCAGCAGGGTGACTCAGGAACTCTCTGAGCTATAGGTGTGTGGCGGAGTCCATACCCTCAGAGCGAGATGTGCTAGAAAATAGTGTCCATTTTTACCTTTAAAACAACATATTCATCCATCCACAAAAAATCATAGTGATGAAGAAATAATACACACTTGTCCCATATCCAATTTTACACCCTACTACATGTACTTAAACTACTGTATTTCCAATCACTTATAATATGAACTTTTTCAAGGTCCATGTACGCGCCATACAGCTGTCTAAACTATTTCCTGAAAATAAATTAATCAGCACATTTACTTACAATATATACTAGAATCTATCCTTCTTTCCCCTATACAAACGTATGAAAATCTTTTCATATTCATTTTCTGATTTACTATGCAGTTTTATGCCCCTAGTATTCTCAAGCGACAAATCTATGGCATACATACCTATACAAAGTAACATTTATTCCGTCTCACTAGTGGAAACAAAAATTCGTTATCTCCTCTTTTACTCAATAACTGACTGTCATCCGTACTTCATTACCATTCTCGAATCTACATTAAACCCTTCTATAAGCTTTAATCATATGCATGTTCTTTTCTTTGATCGGCTCCACTTTCAACAACCCTTTAAAATAGTAGATCCAAAATAGTACTGTTTTCTCCTGTGAAAGATAATTTCTCCAATTCTTAATTCTGACAGCAATTTGCAAATCAATTTTACTCGTTACATTTATTTTCCATCCGAAATTCTTCCTTGGAGGTGGGCTGACATAGTGAATGCAACTTCTTTCTATTTAAAAGAACCACTACAACAGAAACAAACTGATTGAGTTTGGTTTTGATCAACTGCAACGTTATTTTGTACTGGATCTTTATTCCCACGCTTTTCACGATTTATTTTCGCGCCATAAATGTTTCGTCCGTTAGGCGGGAAGGACCTGTGACGTCACGTAGAGACTTCGACGAGAAGGTATGTAATCAATCTAGGTTTGCCAAAACAGATTTTCTTTGTTGGAAAAGTTATTTAATATCGATTATTTGAGATTTTTTGCATAGTAATGCTTAGCAGGTGTGTTGCAGCGCGGTGTTCAAATACAAGGTGAAAATATCTCCATGTACTTTTTCCCAAAATTGTAAGAAAACACCGGCCGAATGGACGCTCAGCCAAATCTCGCGGCTTTAAAATCTTTATACTTTAATGCATTACTTAAACATAAATGGTATCAATTGGCTGCATTATGTTAAGAACAATAACAAAATAATAATAATATTAATAATAATAATGATGATGATGATAATGATGATGATAACAGAATTACCCATAATATTGATTGTAAAAATTATTAAATATACACCTACTAAATACCATTTCTAACTCCAGGTTACGAAATCCACCAATCGATCAAATATCTGCCACCTGGAAACTTTAAAAATTATTTTCGAGATGGTGAAATTATATATTTTCTCTTAATATTCATGTTCAATTTACAATCCCTGTCCATACTAGCACGGAGAACTGACATTAACCATCAACTGTTCAATTTAGATTTAGCAACGTTATCTTTTTGCAAGCAGGATTTGCGAATCCAAGCGTGGAATAAGCATTCCCATTCCATGTTCTCAGGAATATGTATTCTCAGTTTTTAACTCTTTAGCAAGAATATCTAAAGCCGTAAGACTTAAAGGTCCATGGTGTTCCATAAACTGTCATAAAGTGCTTTCAAGTTGATGCTCAAGATACACAGGGACTTGTGATACTCAAGTCGTATTGTGCAAATGTACAAAATATATTTTCTCTAGAATAGGTACTAAAAGTTTTAGATATTTTCTTACGTGATTTACTAAGTAAGGTGTGAATTTTTACGAGTAACGTAATTTAAAAAAACATTATTTTTAGGGCCTTGGATATATCATCGATAGATGACATGTTAACCACATGTTGTTGCTCAAGATATATAGACGAATTTACTACTTGACATTCTATTTATTGCATATTTTTTTATAGAAGAATTAACTGTGTAATATTCTTTCCCATATCTCAGAGCTCTGCCCTAGGTCCAGAAATACCTAAAGTGTTCTTTTTTTTAGCAACCTCCTCTTAAAGAAATTATATACATTTCATGGAAAGGAAGGACAAGAAATTTTATATAGTTCATGGAGGAGAGGGAAAAAAATGAATTACAAAGGCCATCAGAAATGTATAAAACTCCTATGTTAAATCTAACAATTTCCTTGCAAATTGGATGAAATAGCCATCATTACCCCCTTTGATTAATACTCTTAAATAATGTAGCTTGATCGTCCCTATTATATCATTCACAAAAATAATGACCAAAATTAGGTTTTTAACTCACAAAAAATTTTAAGTTTCGTAATACCAAAAAAAAGTTTTGCATTTTTTTCTTTTCTTTTTTGCGACAGCGAAAATAATCAAGTCAAGCTTTAATCAGTCACGAACAGAAGCAATTTCAGCAGCCAACAATTTACATTATTCAAGTCAACATTCCAGCTAAAGCTATATCAACATTTCAACTAAAGCTTTGTCAACATTCCAGCTAAAGCTATGTCAACATTTCAGCTAAAGCTATGTCAACATTTAAGCTAAAGCTATGTCATGCCGTCGTGTTATATACAAATACAAAATGATTAAGAGCTCTGAGGAAAACGGTAGATTCATCGCCACCTGAAGTGTAGGTTAGTAAAAAATAAATTCGCAGGAAATCGTTAAGTTTGATTGTAGTACTTGGTCTTTTCTGGGTGAAGATTTTACTTAAGAACGACTTTAATTTATGTTGGATTAAAGTGTTAGAAACAAACAAAAAAATGTGGCCTGGAGCTAAAGATAAAGTAATTTCCAATCTATCACGAATCTCCCCAATATAATAAAGAGCAAATGTCTGGCTATATATATTATATAATATATATATATATATATATATATATATATATATATATATATATGTATATATATATATATGTATAATATATATATGTATAATATATATATATGTATAATATATAATATATATATATATATATATATATATATATATATATATATATATATATATATATATATATATTATTCCAGTCACGCTAAGCTCTCTTCGTAATTTCTGACGGGTCGCCAACACTGGAATAATAAATAACTTAACGAAATTTGATATAGACGAATTAACTAATTGGGAACCAAGAGGATTATAAATAAAAAAATAATGTTGAACCTTTTAATTATTCACTAAAGACTAGATCACTAGATGATATAAGCTGAGACGAGAATCACTTCCTGTATGTTCTGCCATTTAATCATGGTAAATTGATTTATCTTATTAATAGAACACTAATCAATCAAATCTTGTTAAGCTTCATTTGCTCTTGACCCCGTCTGCGACCCACTAGAGTTAACAAACATTCAAAAACTTTATCCACTACTTAAGTAAACAACCGAATTATGTTTTTAGGTGAAAAGCATATGTTGATCTATTCTCGCACAAGACCTACTCGGAGATAACTCGGTGGTGAGATGGAAAGCAAAATTGACAAGAGAAAATATAACACCAAATTTTAGTCTATCCTTGATTGAAACTGTGATAATCAATACCGATAGCATATCATCTTATCTTAATTCAAATTCAAAAACTACAAATAGCCCTTATCAGAAAAATATCATATACTGTAATATGTATACATACATATATATATATATATATATATATATATATATATATATATATATATACAGTATATATATATATATATATATATATATATATATATATATATATATATATACAGTATATATATATATATATATACAGTATATATATATATATATATATATATATATATATATATATATATATATATATATATATATATATATATACACACATATATATATATATATATATATGTATATATATACACATATATTATCTATAATACACATGTATATAAAATACTGTAAAGCAATTTAGTATATATATATATGTGTGTATATATATATATATATAAAACTTCTATTAAGTACTTACTAAACCCCTTCCAGCGTCTCGTTACACACCTGAAAATAAAAAGAAGAAAATGTCACTATCAACACAAAACCCTCTGAAAACTTCGAATGATAATTGCGGAAAAAATATTAGATTAAAATACTGAAAATTATGAAAGTGGTTATACATACATCGCCAACCACTCTCTCTCTCTCTCTCTCTCTCTCTCTCTCTCTCTCTCTCTCTCGGCCTGGCCTTCAAAATGAATAACATACCATGAATAACACTGGATTAGATTTTTTCATTTGGGTCATATGGCTTGATGATGGAACCTAGGAAACCCTTCAGTTTGTGGTAAAGAAGAATACTCAAAAGTGGGTGGACCTAATGGCTATAAGGCGCCGTAAAGCCCCTGAAATAATGCCTACAGTGCACCGCATGAGGTGTACTGGCAGCATCTCCCCCAACGGAAAACAACCTGCCATGAACTCTGACCTACAACAACTTATCTATTATACTCAAGTATAACATGAGTTTATTCTTCTATCCCTAACGTTATTGAAAAAGATCAATTTACATTTTACCGCATCAAGTCGCACAATAACCAGCTTGGACATTTTAAAGAAACAATCACATAGGATTACTGTATTTTATGTATTTGAAACGTCACTGCCTAGCTATCAGTTGAACAGAAGTTCGAGACGTACTCAAGCGCAATAGCTTCTAGTAGTGTCGTCAACTTCATCATCCTTGTGAGTTAGGTAAGGGGGGGGGGGGCGCCTGTAGGTCCACCATGCTAATCCTAACTTGAAGGGCTTGGGTACTGATCATTATGTATACATGATTAGTCCCTTACTTCTGATATTCATGGGCGTCCTTTAAACCACCATCCCATTTACAGTTAAATGTTTCATGAATTTTACTTTTTAAATATAAATATCTCCATATTTAACCATTAAATTCTATTCTTTTTTCCGCGTGAGACAGATATGACTAATCATAAATAAGGATGAGCCAATTCAAAGCTTTCTTGTAATTTTCATTATAATCTATAAATATCTATAAATCAATTATATCTGCGCTGATTCCACCAGCACACGCAAACGTCGGTTATTACTAAACTATGACGTCACCCATCACACTGAGAGACTTGATAACCTTAGGGTATATTTACACAAGTCTCACTTGGGGTTTAACTTTTATAGAATAGCTCTTCTTAGACTGGAGAATAGATAGTTATGAATTAAAGATTAACAGACATGTGACGGAAGCGAAGATAAAAGAGGCAAACACTCAAATAAATCCATCAATTGGTGTCACAATTTTCCTAGTCAGTGAAGCCTTGCAAACTCGATTAGATAATTAAGAAAGTGGCAAGGAGTTAAGTGAAATCTTCCACAGTCGCGTAAAATTGACACAATAGTACAAAAGGGGGAAAACAAGGTCATTGGAAGCGTTGGCAACAAAGATAACCAATTCATAAAAGCAAGGCAATTAAACTGCACGCAAGTTACAATAACATGAAAATCGATTTGTTCCATCTTTAAGAGCTCCATGACGCTATAGTTTCACAAGTTAGAATTAGTCGTATATTGTTACATGTAGTTTATTGAACTCTCTCTCTCTCTCTCTCTCTCTCTCTCAAAGCACACGAAGAACAATAGAAAGTATACATGCCAGCACACATCTACACCCAAGCACTAATTATTAACCCTAACAACACCGGAAAGTTCGAACTTTATCCAGTCGCCTAAAACTTCATCCTGTCACATAACGAGACATTCTTTCCAATACGAAATTTTCCTCTTAAGAAAACAAGAAAATTTCCCTACCAGCCGATTCCCCCGACCACTTCACAACGCACCGGAGCGAAACTAACACCAGAAGAGAAGGGAGGGAAACGAAGACATTGTTAAACTTTTCGCGTAACAAGGTCGCTAGGAGACATTGATGGATCTTTAAGGGTATTGGGGGTCATTGCAGATGGATGGATCTCGTACAATACGTTGCGGGATACGACAGGATACGCCTGGTTTAACTGATATCCAGTTGGTATTGCGTGAAAGTTTACTCCTGATGTTCCCCCTTCGAACTTCAAATGCTGTCCCCTTTCTATTGGAAACGTCACTGCCTGGTGATCTGCCTGACTGGGGTTCGAATCCCGCTCAAGCTCGATAGTTTCTTGTAGTGGCTGCAACCTCACCACAATGATGAATGGTTTGGGGAAGCGTATAGGTTTACCTGCTGAGTCATCAGCAGCCATCGCCTGGCCCTCCCCGGCTCTAGCTTGGGTGGAGGATGGCTTGGGCGTTGATCATATGTATAGTTTATATGGTCAGTCTCTATGACATTGTTCTGCTAGCTAAGGCATTTTTACTGCCCCTTACCTCTGCCATTCAAAACCGGCCTTTAAACCTTAAACCTTGCAAGGGAAATATCAAAAGAACACAATTGCCAGACGGCTAACTACGCTTGTATCCGAAATCGATACGGTAATGCAACCTTTCGAAGGAAAAAGTATAGAGAAACCCATCTAAAAAACTCTACTGAACGAAAAGATAAGAATTAATTGTTCATTCCTCCATCCTTAACAAGAGCATCGGCGAAGCGAGGCCTTCCAATGCA
>NC_090759.1:20222188-20224688 GCF_036898095.1 Palaemon carinicauda
TCTCTCTCTCTCTCTCTCTCTCTCTCTCTCTCTCGTGAAAATGCATCATAAAGAAATACTCCTGAGAGAAAATGGTATGCAGTCCAGTTTTCTAGATACTCTACTAGTAGAGACTAGAATGGATGGCAATTAGATTTGTAATTATAAATTAGAAAGTTATTTTGGAAGTAAATAAGAGAAAACAGTTAATAAAGATTAATATAGATAATTTTATTACATCTAAGTCGTACATGAGGAGTTTAGTAAATGCCATGATGTCGTTAAAATAACACCATGGAGTCAGAGATTAAATAAATTATTAACTGAAGGTGGTGGAAATGAGGTTAGGCATGAATTGGAGAAAGAAACAAAGTAATTAATTGAAGTGCAACAGCATGACAAAAGAGATCATATAAAGGTATATAGCAGGGTGGATAAGAAACTCAAAAGGAAAGAAAAAGAGAAAAAAGTAAACACAATAGAGGGAAGAATGTAGCCAAGAGCTATGAAAAAGAATGCAAATTTATTCTTTCAAGGTGACCACGGAAAAAAATGAATGAATGGAACTCAAAACATTATATTGAAAATGAGAGATGCTGATTGAAGTGAGTGCTGTCTTCAATCGCTGGCGTGGTGAGGATTGTCTAATGAAAAATGGATGAGCTAAATTTCCGCATGATTTTAAAAATAACTGCAAAGGGTTAGAAGGGTCAAGAGATGCCGGGACACAAATATCTAAGTCCCACCGACTTCCTGGTCCATGTTTGTAAGAATAGGCAAAACAAGGAAAATAACAGTGGTTTAAAACATCTGTAAAGGTTGGGGGATGAATGTAAGAAAGCATTACTGAGCCAAATCACCTTTATGGAGGCAAATGTTTGAAAAAGAAAGAGAAAAAGGTTGAATCTGTTGATATTAACTGTTGTATAATACAAACACGGGGGGGGAGGGGTAGGAAATATGATATATATATATATATATATATATATATATATCAATATATATATATACTATACATTATATAGGCTTATATATATATATATATATATATATGGAAAGAATGGATTACAATCAGTTAGCTAGACGAGTACATAATTGTAGTGCTAGGAGGAAGCAGAAAAGAGAGAGGTTTCGATAAATAACGTGAAAGTTGTATTAGAATGTGAAGACCTTGATATCCTGGACCCGATGGAGTATGTGCATGACACCATGGAATGACAAGTTTGGACTTTTGATGTACATTGAGTTTATCAACGATTCTGCAATTAGAGGATGGGTGTGGCTGTGACAGTGCTGTATCTTTACGAAGCAATCCCATTTTACAGGAAACGACAAAATTGTCGAATATATAATTATATGAGAGAGAGAGAGAGAGAGAGAGAGAGAGAGAGAGAGAGAGAGAGATTTAATCAAAATATTGCTCTTTATTATGAAAACAATGCAACAAAGAGTCCTAAAACTATGCAAGACACTGATCATAAGAGTTGCATGAAATAACATAAACAACAAAGAAAAGTTTTTTGTATTACAGTTGGATTGTTCGGATATATTTTTTTCAAAAGGTCTCTGGAAGTTATGGAATGATCAACTATAAATAATTAAAGTTGGCCCAAGGAATTTGGACCTGTGTAAGTGTATTAAGGATATAGTTTTTGCATACGTGTGTATACTGAACTCACACACACGCTATATACCGTATATGATATATATATATATATATATATAATGTGTGTGTGTAAATAGTTTCCATATACTGATGCTGTTTGATTTTTGGACGCCACTAAGATGTCTATTCATTATATATATATATATATATATATACAGTATATACAGTATATACATATATATATATATATACAGTATATACACATATATATACTGTATATATATATATATATATATTTCTAAATAACCTTCTCCTTCAGGAAAAATTCTAGGAGTCAGAATTCTGGTTGTCTGCAGGTCTTTGGGGATGATATTGATGAATTCACGACCTATTCCACTCTGGCTCTATCAACCCCAATCAACTCAACTTGTTATATATCTTACTGTTTTGGCCAACAAGAGGTTAATGAAGTTTACACGTTTCATATCACCCTTGGTGGATATATTTGATGGCGAGACGAACATTTACACCAATGAAATACAAGATAATATTATATATATATATATATATATATGTGTGTGTGTGTGTGTGTGTGTATGTATGTATGTACTTATGTGTATACATACAAAAACACACATACAGTACGTATGTACATATGTATATATATATACATAAACATATATATATATATATATATATACATATATTCGCTAATGAAGACTGGCTCCAGAGAAAAAGAAAACATTCATCACTAGCAGATTCACGTAACAGCTGAATGGAGGTTAAACCTACTATGCACATAAGGAACCTCAACATCCTCTCTTTACAACGCAGATTGAATTTTCTGCAAACAGTAAACAAACTAAAAGCAACCACGCTATCACATCTAGTCAGGTTTTTTTTGCCCTACATCCT
>NC_090759.1:20229688-20232188 GCF_036898095.1 Palaemon carinicauda
ATAATTAATGTTAAATAATAATAAATAAATAATAATAATCATCATAAATATCAATAATAATAAAAATAACATTAACAACAATAACAACAACAACAATAACAACAACAACAATAACAAATAATAATAATAATAATAATAATAATAATAATAATAATAATAATAATAATAATAATAATAATAATAATAAAGTACGAAGAAAAGGGATAAGAAAAAATGTCACAATAAAAAGAGGAGTGTGAAGCAATGGAGTTTTGTATATAAATTATAAAAAAGCCCCTCTGCCCTGATAAGTGCTACAGATAATGAGAGTAAGGGCAATGAACGGAAGGTAAGGCTGGACGTATTTGCGTAACATGAAATTTCTAATATTATTTACATATGACATTCATCTATCCACGCATTTCCTAATTAGATTTCTAGATTTATTTACGATAAATGAAATTCCACAAAATATTACCTTAGAAAATTTATCATTGTATTTAATATGAATTTTCTTAACGTATTTATATAATAGGAATATCACGTGATATTTAATAAATATGGAATTTCTTCACGTATTTCCAAGAAAAATTTATTAATGTATATATACAATTTGAAATATTTCGGCATATTTGTGTAATGTAACATGTCTCGACGCATTTATATATGAAATTTCAGTGTATTTTTTTTTTCTTTAAATATTTACATGATCCTATGAAATATATTCAGGTATTTACAAAGGCTTTTTTTCTATGAATTTGCTAATGAAATTCTTCTTATTATTAACATATGAAATTTCTCTATGTAAAAAAGAAAAAAAAGGTTGTGCATAAGAACCTTTGCATAACCTTCATTTGTATTATATTTCATGTAAAGTTGTCATACCTATCAACACCTTCAATAATATCTTTCTTGGAGAAATTGTTGTCATCTGAGTGAAGTCGATAGAACCTTGAATATACACAATTGCAGAATTCTCAGTAATGTTTATCAACATCTGCAATGCTACCATAAGTCGAACTCGAGTATTTGTAATACTCAAATTTATAATTTACCCGAAAACTCTTCACAATAACAATTTGTAATATTAATTTCATTACTTACAACAATTAGACTTTCTATTACTGCCAGAATGTTGAGAAAATTTCTACAATGAATAACAATCACAATATTTACATTTCATCCCTTACGACTGACGTTTCCATTAATACTCAGATTCCGAATAACACTTACATAAATTCGCCCTTACAGAATGCAAAACCAGTCAGACTAACACCATTTTCGTAACAAAAGACCCCCAGATCTAAGTCCAAAGAACATTTCTAAAAACATCAATGATGCAATCAATGCCTTAGTCGTGGGGAAGGCTCCTTTAGCCGTGGCACCTGGCTAGCTGCTAGAGGCGTTCATCTGAATTATAGATATTTATGTGGGTGGGAGACAGGCGAGGTTCGTTCGTCAGTGCGAACATACTTCAGTTGCTTTTTGTACGATCTTATTTTATATTCTGGGTTGAATAACGTATCTGGCGGGGGTATAGATTTATGATTTGCCGGCACAAGTTTCCTACTTAATCATTTACTGATGTGTTATTTGATTTATTACTTATATGATTCATCACTGAAATCATTTAATTCATTAGGTCATGACAATATGCCATACGAATTTCTCACTGGAGTTACGTGCGTGTATTAAAGTTAAAGCAAACTATATTACACATATTGACATAAATACACACGCTCCTATATAAAGATCAATATATATATATATATATATATATATATATATATATATATATATATATATATATACACACACACAAGGTATCCCCACTCAGAAAGGAATATATAATATATACATATAATGTGAACAAATGACAGACTACTAAGCTCCCAATCGCAACTCCGTGCTGGTTAAATTCCAATCGGCCTCACACCAGTCGACTAAGATATTGATATATTACATGTAGCTAAGAACAAGAAAATGGCACAGGGACTGAAACATTATCTCAGGAGACTTTCTGAGAATTTGAAATGTATAAACGTCTGACGCTGTTCTTCTCAAGAGAAAAAGAAGAGGCAGGAGCAGCTCTCTTAAAGAGGAAAATGAGAGCAGGTCGAAAAAAGGTATAAAAGTCTGGGGTCACGTTTTCTCTTTTTTCACAATAGATTAAAATGGGATTAGAGTAAAAAATATATACAAAATATGAAACAAGATTATGAATGGCTCCATTAATTTCGATGATCTGTTTCTATAAGCAATTACCTTACAAATAAACAACTTGAAAGCATACATAAGCACCCAATAGAATTCTTTCATAAACATTCATACATATATCTTGCTATATAAATCCATTCAATAATCAAATCTATAAAATGTTCATACTTATGAAAAGGGAACATTTACATCTTATGAAGCTGGCACGCTTCGCCCCAAAGAAATGCACTCTGTCACACCCCTACTTTACGGCAGGCAACCAAAAAGATAGTGTAGGGAGAGATGGCAGAGGTGGTGGGCGGGG
>NC_090759.1:20237188-20240119 GCF_036898095.1 Palaemon carinicauda
GACCTTGGTCAACAACAAATGAACACACGAAATATGTAGGAAAACATAATTACAATGAAATACATATTATTCATTAAACAAAAATTGCAATGGATGCGACATTTACTGATATACGAATGGGGAATCATTAAACTAAATTGTTTTATAAGGGGCTTTGTCGACGTTTAGGAGAAAAAAGAACATTCCCAATTTAGATTTAACTACTAAAACTATGTTTACTCTCTCTCTCTCTCTCTCTCTCTCTCTCTCTCTCTCTCTCTCTCTCTCTCTCTCTCTCTCTCTCTCTCTCTCTCTCTCTCGCAAATTATTTAATTAGTTTTCCCCTTTAATACATCCAAACCAAAAAGGGACAATTACTGTTTGAAAAAAGGTTGAAAATCATTACCAAAACAAAACAGGATACCTTCTTTTCACCAGGTCATCACAATACCGATTTTGATTTAAACTTAACTGAACACACTTCAATTATCCAAGAAACAACAATTGGAAAGTACACTAAGTCATTATGGAATTCCTCGCAGCGTCTCACGCTAATCAGTCAATTCCTCTACAGGTTTGAAGTGGGTATCGCCACTCGCAACAATCAATGTACATGAACCCTCATGACGTGTAATGGAATTGTTAGCTGTAATAACTGGAACTTTTATGGTAGTGGCGGTCATTTCTAAATAATGATTAGAGTTCCTGGATAATGTTCGATAGTAATACTTTCAGGGCCAGGTTCAAACATCAATAGATGTTTTCAATTGTTGTTCTCAATGTTATCAGGAAATTATAATCGAAATATTTTACTATTCAACTGGGGAAGAATAAATCTATCCTATATAATAAATAGCAAGTCTCTCTCTCTCTCTCTCTCTCTCTCTCTCTCTCTCTCTCTCTCTCTCTCTCTCTCTATATATATATATATATATATATATATATATATATATATATATATATATATATATATATATATATATATATATATATATATATATATATATATATGTATATATAAAACTACTCGGTCTTTCCCCGTCACTCGGGTATGAGAGAGAGGGCCTAACCATACTCTGAAGAGAGGGGCATGCGTGCGTGTGTATGTGTGTATGCATAACTAAAAACTTCGCCGTCATTTTTGACATGTCGCATACACAAGTTGTATTATACAGATCAAAAGAAAATCATCTATCATAAACTTACCTCAAATTTCAACTACATATAAAGGCATTTCTTTATTCAACTGATACAAATTACCTCAAAAGAAATTAAATACTATGAACTCTACCGCCAAAATTGAACCAAGCATTGAAACACCTAACAGAACATAGACAATCCTTCCCTACAATAACCACCACCTACCCTCCCGCAACCCCCACTGAGATCAACAACCACCCCCGCACGCCCCCTCCGCCCGCCCTGACACCCTGAACATGTAAAAAAAGAAAAGAAAAAAAAACTTCTTCAATCAATAGCGTCCGAGAAATTGGCAACTTCGGGTGACTGCTCCCATTCTCCCATATTGTAGCCACGGTGTCAAGGACACCCATTGTAAACACAAGGGATTTGTAACACAACCACCAATCGATTTTGCCACACGCATACATGTACAAACATACACACATTCGCCTGCATGTGTTTATGTATGTGTATATATAATATATATATTATAATATATATCTATATCTATATATATATATAATATATATATATAATATATATATATATATATATATATATATATATATATATATATATATATATATACACACATATATATATTAGTTCACCAAACGTTCAACTGGGCTCCAAAAGGCACCAGAAGAGTTGGAAGACCCAGGCCTACATGGCTGAGGACTATGAAGGGCGGAGTAGGAGATGGTGAATGGAGAAGTATTGAATTAAAAACTCAAGATAGAGACGACTGGCAGAATCTAACCACGGCCCCTTGCGTCAATAGGCGTAAGGGGAGATGAGATATATATATATATATATATATATATATATATATATATATATATATATATATATATATATATATATATATATATATATATATATATATGCAGGGTATATATACATATATAGATATATATATAGATATATATATATATATATATATATATATATAGAGGGTAAACTAAAGCAGAGGATATTCTAAAATGTAAGAAAAAGAAATGGACATGGGAAGGACATATAATGAGAATGACAGATAATAGACATTAAAAATAACAGAATGGGTCCCTGGAGATTGCAAAAAAAAAACTGGAAAAGAAGAGAGGACAATTATTAACGAACTTTGAATATGGTGAAACATAAATTAACATACAGTAAGTATATATATATATATATATATATATATATATATATATATATATATATATATACATATATACATATATACATATATATATATATATATATATATAATATATATATATATATATATAAATTAGTATATACAATACATAGATATATATATGGATATATTTATAAAGATGTTATTCATGCAGATGTATGATTTAAATGTGTATTATTCGTTTCCGATTCCCATCAACTTCAATATATACAGTACAAAATTATATGCATATAATACACAAATAAATATATACTATATGCGTGTGCATGTCAATGTCTTTATGAGTAAATTAGAAATATATGTAAATAACTAATATATATATATATATATATATATTTATTTATATATATATATATATATATGTTTTATTTATATATATATATATATATATATATATATATATATATATATATGTACATATATATATATATATATATATATATATATATATATATTATATATATAGATATATATATATATATATATATATATATATACATATATATATATATTGTATATATATATATATATTATATTATATATATAGTATACACTGTATATATAAATGCTTCCTAGGAAAAGAACAACGA
>NC_090759.1:20240619-20243119 GCF_036898095.1 Palaemon carinicauda
GTGACGAAGCGACCTTTTGTGTGAGTGAGACGACCGGAAAAAAGTGTGGCGGCGAAAGGGGTCAGATCCTCTTAAGCCTAATCTCACGGCCAAGACAGTTAAGCACCCAGCATCGCTTATGGTCTGGGATTCGTTTGCCTACGGTGGTGCCCCAAGCCTTGTTGTTTTGCCTAAAGGCATAACGGTTAATGCTGACCGCTATTTGAACATTTTAAAAGACAATTTAGTGGATTGTTTTGCGGCTACAGGAGCTGAAATTTTTCAGCAGGACGGTGCCCCTTGCCATAACGGCTAAAAAAGTGAAAAAGTGGCTGGAAAATAGCGAAGTGAACTATATTCCTGATTGGCCAGGTCAAAGTCCTGATATTTCGCCCATTGAGAACCTTTGGGCGATAGTTAAAGCCCGCCTTCGTAAAGAAGTGACGACAAACGTGACACTTCTCGAGGCGGCGCTCCATAAGGTGTGGGCGGAAATACCTGCTGAAATACTCCAAAACCTAGCCGATAGTGTTCCTCGACGACTTTTGGAGGTCAAGAAGAGGAAAGGCTACCCTATAGATAAGTAGCAGGGATATTGGTGAGTGTTCAATTAAATTTTTATTGATTTATATTGTGTATTAGTGTAGATATGGGGGGGGGACCAAAATGAATGCACGGCGGATGCTGCCCGGACAGACCGACCCGCGCTGACTGTATATATATATATATATATATATATATATATATATATATATATATATATATATATATATAAATATATATATATATATTACACATATATTATATACATATATTATATATATATATATATATATATATATATATATTATTTATATATATACAAATATACTGTATATGTTGTATGTATAAATTCTTCCTAGGAAGAGAACAAGGAATAAATATCCAACCAATTTAATGCAAAGCCCGAGAAAGCGGAGTACTGTGAAAAAGGCATAAAATCGCCATAAGCATTCTTCTTTTATAGGCTTTTTCACTACACGCTTCGTGCTATGCCAAGAATTTGTAAAGCATTTAAGATCTGAATTTATTCTTAGGCCTAATATCATTCCTTAGGCCTTTAGGAGTTGCCACGATTTGGTTCTTCGTTCTCAAACTAGTATTAGAATTGTTTCAGTTTGAACTAAAACAATACATTGAAGATAAAATCTGTCAGTGCAACAGGTTGCAATATCAATAAGGCCGGAAGAAGGAAGGGGGTCTAACACCCCCAACCTAGACCGAACAAATACAAATTATACAAACATTCCAAGTAATAATTACTGCTAGTGTGCGCAACCGGTCAAAAATGACTGCTTAATGTTCAACCCTTCCACCCCTTCCTGCTTCCCAACTACACGATGTACGCCCTCACACTAGGGCATGACTCCTTCTCCTCCCTCCTACCCGGGGTACTGGGAGAGACCGAGTAGCCATACTTTTGGAAAGGACGCTCAATGTCACAGGAGATATATATATATATATATATATATATATATATATATATATATATATATATATATATATATATATATATGTTGTATAGCCAGATACTTTCACTTTATTGTAATGGAAATATGGAATTCGAGGTCTGACAGCAATCAAAACATTAATGGCGAGTTTTTTTTTTTTTTTTTTTTTTTTTTTTTTTTTTATTCGAAGCTACTCATCAATTTGTGCACATGCAAAATTAATGTCATCCAACAAAGCTCTTCCAGTAGAGCATTTCTAAGGAAAATTGGATAGGAAACGACAGCCTAATATCGATTGAAGAAACCACCAGCATTCTGATACAAATATTCGTTGCCCGTATTGTGTACCAAATGTTTGTTTCTTTTTATATAATAAAGAGCTTCTGACTATATATATATATATATATATATATATATATATATATATATATATAGATAGATATATATATACATAATATATATATATAATACATATATATATACATACCTAATGAACATATATATACATGCATGAGAGAGAGAGAGAGAGAGAGAGAGAGAGAGAGAGAGAGAGAGAGAGAGAGAGAGAGAGGAGAGAGAGAGAGAGAGATGGTATGTCCCATTAGTAATTTTTTCTTTACGTTCCTCGCCTATACTTTGACACCCTCAGCTACTATCAACGACATTCAACTAGGGCCCTTGTACACTTCTTACTGGCGAGGTCGATATATATATAAGATAAATTGATAAGTACAAGATAAATTTGGTCGGCAAGCACCCATTTGCCTGCACAAAGTTTCCTTCCTTACCCGGAGAGAGAGAGAGGAGGAGAGAGAGAGAGAGAGAGAGAGAGAGAGAGAGAGAGAGAGAGAGAGAGAGAGAGAGAGAGAGTCGATTCTTTCAGATGTTTACTAAGTGCTTTAAATGCAAGCTGCTTTGAATCAATATTGAGAGAATTGTCAAGCAAGGTTACGCAATAAGGATTTGGTGGAAGAAGGATGCCTTTGATAGAAAGCATTGGAGGGCGAATCAGGCAACCGACCCCTTAATGT
>NC_090759.1:20245619-20255619 GCF_036898095.1 Palaemon carinicauda
AAGATTCGAGAATATCGAGGTGTCTCGGATAAAGATTCGAGAATATTCAGGTGTCTCAGGAAAAAAATCTTTAATGAGGCGGCGTTTCAGATAAAGCTTCAAGTATTTGGAGAAGTCTCAGAAAGATCTGTAAATGAGGAGGGTCTCAGATAAAGATTCAAGAATGTGGAGGCGTCTCCGAAGAAGATTCGAGAATGTGGAGGTGTCTCTGAAGAAGATTCGAGAATATGAAGGTGTCTCGGATAAGGATTCGAAAATATGTAGGAGTCTCAGAAAAAGATTCTTTAATGAGGAGTCTCAGATAAAGATTCGTGAATGTGGAGTAATCTCAAAAAAGATCCGAAAATGAGGAGGGGTATCAGATAAAGATACAAAAATGTGGAGGAGTCTCAGAAAAAAATTTGAGAATGTAGAGGAGTTTCAGATATAGATTCGAAAATGTAGGCGTGTCTCACATAATGATTCGAGAATATGGAGGTGTCTCAGATAAAGATTCGAGAATGTGTAGGAGCCTCAAAAAAGATTTGAGAATCTGGAGAAGTCTCAGAAAAAGATTTGAGAATGTGGAGGAGAGTCGGGTGAATATTTGAATATGTGATGGAGTCTCACAAAGATTCGAGAATTTACAGGTGTCTCAGATAAATATTCGAAAATATTCAGGTGTCTCCAATAAAGATTCGAGAATGTGTAGGAGTCTCAGAAAAAAAATTCTTTAATGAGGACGAGTCTCAGATAAAGATTCGAGAATGTGGAGGAGTATTATAAATATCAGAAAATGAGGAGGGGTCTCAAATAACGATTCAAGAATGTGGAGGAGTATCAGAAGAAGATTTGAGAAAGTGGGAGAGTCCCATATAAAGATTCGAGAATATGGAGGTGTCTCAGATAAAGATTTGAGAATATGGAAGTGTCTTATAAAGATTCGAGAATGTGTAGGAGTCTCAGAAAAAGATTATTTAATGAGGAGTAGTCTCAAAAAATATCTGAAAATGAGGAGGGGTCTCAGATAAAGATTCGAGAATATGGTGGTCACTCATAAAGATTCGAGAATGTGTAGGAGTCTCAGAAAAAGATTATTTAATGAGGAGGCGTCTAAAAAAATATCTGAAAATGAGGAGGGGTCTCAGATAAAGATTCAAGAATGTGGAGGAGTCTCCGAAAAAAAATTGGGAATGTGGAGGAGTTTCATATAATGATTCGAGAATATGGAGGTGTTTCAGATAAAGATTCGAGAATGTGTGCGAGTCTTAGAAAAAGGTTCTTGAATCAGGAATCGCAGACTAAGATTCGAGAATGTGTGGGAGTCTCAGAAAAAGATTCTTGAATGAGGAGGAGTCTCGGATAAAGTTTCGAGACGGAAGAGGAGTATTAGAAAAATATTTGAAAATATGGAGGAGTCACACAAAGAGTCGGGAATTTGGTGGGGTCTCATTAGGATTCGAGAATGTGGAAGAATCTATGATAAGGATTAAAAAATTTGGAGTTGTCTTTTGATTAGAATCTAGAATTTAGCTAGTATTCTGAGATAAATCTTTTTGTTCTCCGATCTAAGCCATATAATTTTTTGATCATGTTAAACATTTGTATCTATACGCCTTGAAACTAAAGAAAGCAGAATCTATTTTGAAAACTTCTCATTCGGGATGGACAGTCACGAACCTCTTAAATAACAGGTAAAATTGTTGACCAAAGAAAGTATACGGAAAATCACATGTTCAATTGCTAAATAAATTATAGACATAATCCACACAAGCTATGCATAGGTACATACATTACAATGAGCATTCGCATAAGTTTCAAAAGTACGTCTGCAAATATAATTAATATCTACAAACAAACAACACCGGTCAATTTAACTAACTACCTCAAGTAAGTACATTCCGGCCTGCACTTTCACATGCACCTACTAATACAACATCACATACAAAGGTGTAGCTAAACACACACAAGCAAAACTTCAAATTCCTTAAGTAACAAGCAATGGAATAAATGTACTTTAGAATAAATATTAAAAGTTTCATTTATGCTAGTTAACTTGAGCTTTCACTTGGTATATACATTACCATATGGAAAATTCACAAGCAACAATGAACTTTTAGTACTTGCAAATCCAAAATACACACACACACAGGTGTGTGTGTGTGTATATATATATATATATATATATATATATATATATATATATATATATATATATAAAATCTACAAACACTTTTAAATATTTAAAAAGATATAATCTTGGAAATGCTCCGAAAAGCAATATATTTTGGCTAAATTTAATCATAATTACCCAAGCATTGTAGGACTTAAATAAATTTTTACACCATCTCTAACTAGCTACGTAAATTCGCATAAATAAGAGCCATGCAAAAATTGCGTTCAAGCGACGAGTGAGAGACTTACTCATCTCACCTATAAAATAAAAATTATACAATATATATATATATATATATATATATATATATATATATATATATATATAGTGTATATAATACACACACATATATATATATACATATATATATAGTGTATATAATACACACACATGTGTGTATATATATATATATATATATATATATATATATATATATATATATATATATATATATATAATCTTTCCGAAACACACTCCCACAAATTACTGAACCAGCGGGTTGTAGTCATGAAAGGTGGTAGGGATGGGAGGGGTTGAACCTTTATGTGTACACGTGTCTCCATATCTATCTAAATATTCACTCTTTTTTGACGGTTCGCGTAAACTATGTTTTTTATAATAATGACACGTCCATTCTGCACTCGGCAGTCCAGATTTCCTTTTAAATCCAAGCACATAAATCCCTCAAAGGGGATTGGTTTACTGAGGGAGATTGATTGCTTTTCTAGGTTGAAGAATCATTTTCCGGGATAAAAGTTTTAGAGAAAAGTTCTCTTCAATGGAAACTGGGACAATCCTTTTTTCAGGGAAATCACCCAAAAGGAAAGCTGTAATATATATATATATATATATATATATATATATATATATATATATATATATATATATATATATATATATATACATATTTATATATATATATATATATATATATATGTGTGTGTCTATGCATATATAACGGTATATGTTCATAATTATACATATGCATATATAAATAAAATTATATATTCATATATTTACATATTTATAATAATATTTATCCAAAAACAGTTATGTTACATATGAAAAGGAAAGAAAGATTAAATATGGGACCCTAGGTTTTCAAAGTTCAAGGTAAAACTTTTATCAAAACATCTACTTCTATATAGCAACGATTCCTCCTTATTCTTTATATTAGATTCTAGAAACTAAATGAAACTATAGGAAATGAAATTCTGGATCTTTCCGTTTCTATTAAATTAGGTCATGGCCATCTGAAATTCGAAAAATTTTAATTTCTGCTTCAAGAGGTTATAAAACTCTGAAGGAATTAAAATCATTCAATAAAGAAATGCACTGAAACTAACACATTCTTACAGACGCAGGCATAATGCATTTTTACATAGTATTTAGCCTAAGTTTTTACATGTAAACAACTTTAAATCTATATTCATATATTATCTTATGCTAACATATACAATTATCCTCATAGTAAATTTATACAGAGTGAATATTCCATAGTACATCAATATACTTATCACCTTATATTTAGGTCACACAAAACTATGCATAACAATATCCAATTTTACATGTGCAGTCAATAGTCATACACACGCAATGAACGTTTAACGAGAATTTTTACTTACTCAAGAAAAGGAAATGTCAACTTGATCATTCTCTATCCTAAAAAACAAAAAATAATTTTCATTTGACTCATACCAAAGATTTAGAAGAGTTGATAAAGTAAGAAAGCCACTTCCTCCACCCCACGCACTAAGTTTAACTGTAAAGAAGGTTCGTCATTAGTTAACTCTGCTTAAGCAGGATAAGGTCAGTGACTTTCGTCATTCCTTCATGGAGCCATCCTCTGTAGGTGGAAATAACATTATGTATATATATATATATATATATATATATATATATATATAAACATACATATTTACGTATGCATACATATACATATATGTATACATACACATACATACGTACATACATATATATACATTATATATATATATATATACATTATATATAGATATATACATATATAATTTATATACATACATACATACATACATATATATATATATATATATATATATATATATATATATATATATATATATTATGTATATATACACACACATACATATATATATATAATATATATATATATATATATATATATATATATATGCACACATATATATAATAGGATTAAGTCCTTCTGGGTAGCAATAACTTAGTTATTAAACTAAATCCTCCGCCCATATCAATTCCCATGGGAACTAGTAATATGGAGATGCAAGTCTGTGAAATTTTTTAAAATTATACTCGTACAAATTACTTATTCATAATTTCCATATACCACCACTCCAAAACAACATGACATACTTTTCGATAACGAAGGATTATTTTTCCAGGAAATTTAGGACTTTCATAATGCTTTTACATGTATGGTTTCCCAAAGGAGGGAACTATACAGAGCAATTTAGAAAAGATAAAAAAATAATCAATATATAACTTTTGATATAACAGAAGAATTTATTAGTAATTCTCTTCGATCAAACCTAAACAGAAAATCCCAAGAATCAAGGTTTCAGTTCCTTGTGTATTTTAAAGAATCAACTAAAATATCATTCCTGATAAAGTGTATAGTTTGTATTGATAACATGGCGTGCTTTCCTGCTACAACACCAGCATGATTTGGTCGTTTGTCTTCATGAATTGCAATCTGGCTCTAAAACACTTCGTGGCTATGAATGACGTCTTTACTTAGAAAAGACTTCACACTCATACGTGTTTTGACGCACTAATACATTCGCATTCCAAAAAAAAAAGAGCACTGTATCAAGTTCAATTATATCGAACTTCGAGAAAGCTACCTAATTTACAATGGCAAAACACCATTATGCTTTAGATTGTCGAGTTCTGAATTTCTTTACTAACACGTTGAAGATGATTGTGTCAGATTCAATTTGTTGGAGAGTTCCACCAGTGATAAGATATCATCAGTCAGGCGACAGATCTTCTTTCTTTAAGAAGTAGATATATTTGAGGCTCCAGGTGAAGAGGGCAGGTTCATCCTTGCCAAGATTCTTGGTCATGATGGGTTCTACTATGCATTGACCTTCAAAGTCAGGATACCAGAAAACTCAAAATCAATAAATCGATGCTACCGTAAACCCTACATTAAAGGGTCGTTTCCCCTAGGCATCCTCTCAAATACCTTCTATCAAAGGCACTCTCTTCCACCAAACCTCTTCTCTCCATATCATCCTTCACCTTATCTCGCCATAAGGCGATATGTGTCGTCAATCAAACAAATTATTCTGACAGGCTACACAATGTAATTTATGAAAATATTTTTTTTTTCTTTGACTGAGCCGGCCTTCTGACAGTGATGTGAAGACTGGTATACGAGATTCAACAGATGATGAAGGATCACTTTTTAAAATTGTTTTTTCTTGTAGAATTTCACAACCTACCGTATGTCGAAGGATTAATCGACTTTCGGGCACTGTTATCAATATTACAGATCAATGGATGTACTCTCTAGATCAAGCATATGGGTTTCTTAAGCAGTGTGTCACGAAGTCCCAAAATTTTTAGGAATTCGGGCTTTCTCAAAGCCGGAGTTTAAGTTGGCATGATTCAAGCTTTATCTCAAAACAACATTAATTATAATGCTGATAATAATCATATTAATAATATTAATATTGATAATAACAATAATGATAACTTAGAAAAAGAAGACAGTGTAGCTCGATCTGTGATAAAGCGTCCTTACAGCAGATCAGTATGCTTATTAACATCGCTTAAAGGTCCCTTATGAATGGCACAGGTAAGGGACAGGACAGTCTCCTAGAGACTGACCATATTATATACAGTAAATGTGATCAGTGTCCAGCCCCTTCTCCAACAACCTAGGACCAAGCAAAGGCTGCTGGTGACTCAGCAGGTAGACCTATGAGCTCTCCTAGCAGACAATATTAAAACAATCGAGCTTTAGTAGTTCTCGAACCTTCGTCCAACAGATTGCCAAAGAGGGGCGTTTCCAAAAGGCTAATGCATACTTTGCTAACGTTTCATTATATGAATTGATTCACGTCTGCAGTTTCAAATCTTTTAGCACATTAAAAAAAACACATATACAATAATTATGAGGAAATAACACATTCATTGTGTATATATATGTACATATGAATAATATCTAAATTCACTTACATAAAAAATATGAGTAATTATATGTGCAAAGTGCAATATTGATATTCATGCAATACAAGTATGTATGGATATATCAAATTCAACCCCCACCCCCACCCGGCCCCCGGCCGTTTACCGTTAGAAAATAAGCAGAGACTCCATATCATAAACATAAAACCCATTCCAAATTATCTGGATTATCCTAAAGACTTTCTGTGATGTCACGTACATCAATTATTCTCTAGCACCTTATTTTCAACTCTACACTTTTCAGGAACGTGCTTAAGATCAAAGGATCCGGATAAAAACAACGTTAAGATAGAATAATAAAAACAAGTAGGATGATGATGATGATGATGATGGAAGGAGAAATAGAAAAGTAACTAATAATGCTGAAGCCAAGAGTGAAAATATAAACTATTCAATTACTATTAATGAAGTGAAAAGCTACAAATTAACTCTAAACTCATCCTCTTTAATCTTCCTACACGCGGTGACATGCTTGACTCGTCAATCACTACCTTGGACATTAAATATCATTCACACACTACAAATTAACCAAAGAATGTATACTACATTAACGTATGCAGTTAATTATAATAACCATGCTTTTTCCATCATAAGGCTCAATACTACACAGTATTCTAGAAGAATTATTCCAGCTGTGGCCGGATGTGGAATGATCTACCTAATCAGATAGTTGAATTGGTGGAACTAGTTCAAAATTACAGCGAATGTTTTCATGTTGAACAGGCTGAAATAAGATTATTTTTATAGTTTATATATGGCAGATCTATTTCAATGCTATTACTCATCTTAGAGTGTTTTATTTCAATTGTTCATTACTTCTCTTGTAATTTATCTATTTCCTTATTTCCTTTCCTCACGGGCCATTTTTCTATTTAGATATGTAGGTTATCTAATAATAATAATAATAAAAATAATAATAATAATAATAATGAAAATAATAAAAAATTAATAATAATAATAATAATAATAATAATAATAATAATAATAATAATAATAATAACAACAACTCTGCGTCCCATCACATTGAACTTGTTGTCTGTATTTCACCATTAGATAATTTTCACTGCAATCAATCGATGGTTTCCGTAACCAACCGGCAATCAAAACTAGCCTGAATTCACTTTCATTTTGCATGACGACTGTAGGAAGATTGCAATGGGAAGAGAGCTTCGTCACAGGCGATGAATCCTTTTATTAAAGAGGATGCGTTGCTATCATATATCAGGTTAACGACGATTTGATGCGAAGGTAGCCTTATATGCCTCATTTAAAGGCAAATCAAATATGCCATTGTGGGCTTTGAGTTATAAGGAGTTCGTGCTCAATGTATATTTAGAGGATCCAAACGTACACACATAGATATAAATAATGAATAAAGATTAGGCCATATTGTTTTGTTTTATGTAATCAGATTCTATTTCCTGGAGTAAAATGGGATTCTCTCTCTCTCTCTCTCTCTCTCTCTCTCTCTCTCTCTCTCTCTCTCTCTCTCTCTCTCTCTCTCTCAACACACACACCCATACACACCTATGTACATATATATATATATATATATATATATATATATATATATATACATATATATATACATATATATATACATATATATATATATATATATATATATATATATACATATATATATACATATATATATACATATATATATATATATATATATATATATATATATATATATATATATATATGATTCCAAGGATGATGAACACTTTTCATTATCATGCATACACATCTTGGTGTACATGGTAAAATTCTCTTTCGAATATCGCCCGGCAGTTTACTTTCAATTCTTTTAAGTAACGAGCCAAGCAACATGAAAATCAGAAGACCCTAAGAGCATGTCAGATCCGACTTTTACAACATAATTTTTATGAATGAAGAATACTCTAACAATCTTTTTTTTCAGTAAGGTATATATAGAGATACAGTTGGATACAGGATTTTCTGGCACACCTATCTGTTGAATTGCACCCTGTCACACCGTCACTACACAGCAAGTAACCAAACAGATAGCGTAGGTGAGAGATGGTAGAGGTGATAGGCTGACTACACATAAGGACTCGTCGCGCTGTAAGGGTGTGATAGTGTGCACTTCCTAAGGGCGAGGTGTATCATGAATTCCTGAGTCCAATTGTACATGTCATTGAAAATGCTTGCAAAATAAATAAGAATTTTAAAGGAAAAATAAAAGTTTGAAGAAAATTTACATAAATTCTTCTAGAATCCAAAGGCTTGAAGAACTTTTTTTTTTTTTTTTTTAGATTTTCTAAAATAATACGTTTTTTCCCATGTGCCACAATTACGTTTCTTTCAATCCATATTCCACCCCTACCCAATACCCTTGCTAATCAATACCAATCCAAATCGACCGATATTTTTGTCCCCCAATTTCCGTAACTACTTATCGGTTCGAGTTTCCCTTTCCGAGCAGCCTGCAAACCCTTCTCCGCAAAAGCTAATTATGGCTGCTAATTAAGCGGGACTTAGGATTCTGTTTTTATTGAAAGTCCTTTGCTGTTGAATCGTCGACAGACAGGTTGAAGGATCAGCAAAGGTTTAACGTCTTTTCGACCTAAAACATGGAAATTGTATTGCATAGGAAGTTTGACGAACGAGTTCTCGCAAGATATAATGAAAAAAAAAATATCCAGAATAATAATAATAACCAGAAGCATCTACTACTACTACTACTACTACTACTACTACTACTACTACTACTACTACTACTACTACTATTATTATTTCATTCTTGTGAGATAATGAAAGAACAGATTTTCTGAAAACAATGTATATACAAAAGTTAATATACATAAAACTGCAATTAATTTATGAGGCAGGATCCTCATTATCTAGTAAATAACACGTAGAGCAGGTCAATTTAGGCCATAATTGTTAGCTATATGTAAGAGGTATTGAATCTTAATTTAACAATTATGCAATCGTGAATTAATGAATAGCAATCAATTTGATGATCACAGCAAGGAAGGTCTTTGCATGTTCTTACCTGATTATCAAAAAACGGATAATAATACATACGTTACCATTCAATAACCACAGTTATGCTTTTCCATTCCGTGCGAATCATTATATAACATAAACCAGTAACAATTTAGATAATAAAGGAAAACTTATACTATGAGCCTTGTTATTCTTTGTAGATAACAGGTGATTTATGAAAACGAGGACCCAGGCAAGAAATCGCAGCTATCTCTCTCTCTCAATATATATATGTAAATATATTTATAAAAAAAATTTGTATACATAATACATTCATATATACACATATACACACAAACATACGCATATTTATACATGCATAATTTATACATATATACATGTATGTATGTATGTATGTATGTATATATATATATATATATATATATATATATATATATATATTATATATATATACATATATATATATATATATATATATATATAAAGAGAGATTATCAATCTTGAAATCAAAGCGTAACTTGTGACATGAAATATAAGGATATCACACGCAAATTTTATATATATATATATATATATATATATATATATATATATATATATATATATATATATATATATGTATGTATGTATATTTATCTTACCAAACACACG
>NC_090759.1:20260619-20265619 GCF_036898095.1 Palaemon carinicauda
CCATTGTTAAAGACCGAACGTCTGATCGGGTACTTCTCAGTTTCAAAAGTTTTCTCCCTTTCATTGCAAATCTATAAGCCACGGGTAGCTACCTTTTTCTCTGTCATGCACATACGGAGCTACATTCTTGGGTTTTATGATTCACGTGAGTACTGTTTATGGAGGTTCCTAAAAAGCCCTTCGAAGCTTACGGGAGTGGTACTGCTTCCCATTATTCCTGATGACTTAATATCCTTCCTTAATTTTACGTTCTTTGATCTTAAGTGCTTTTAGGAATAAAATGTATTTTAAGATCTTCGACCTCTATTGTTTTTAGGAAAAAATCTCCACTAACGGGTAAATTATGTTAAAAAAAATCTGGATTTTTTTTAAAAATCCCATTCTAATTTAATATTAGTTTGATATTCATTACAAAAATTATTTTCTTTATTCTATATGAAATGCAAATTATATAACTTTTCTAATAATAATTATTTTACGATTTAACCAAAATTATATATACAATTAGAAATCGACGTTTACATTACAAGAATATTGATTAATTCTATTTCAGACAACACATGCATCGCATAATCCAACGTTTCTTTAATATAAAACTCAGATTTCCCACGTCTTCACTGAAAAAATGCATTTTCTATCTTACCCTTACTCAAACTACCACCACATTGTAATAATATCAAACTAAATACGATAGTGTTTCTAAAATGACCATAAATCGTTACATAAAACAGGTGTTCGAAGAGTATAAAAATAAATTCAAATACAAGGTTATAAACAAACAAGTAAATAAGTTGAAAAAAAATATCTCAAAATTCTTTCCCTATACAGAATATATTAAAACGAAGAATTAAAAATTTAATAATCTTAAAAATAATTCTAATAATTTTGATAGCTTTAATAACTTTAATAATAATTTTAGTAATATTTTTAATAATAATAATCTTAATAATAATTTCAGTAATATTTTTTATAACAATTTTAACAATAATAATAATAATAATAATAATAATAATAATAATAATAATAATAATAATAATAATAATAATAATAATAATAACAATAATGATAATAAAATTATGATAATTTTCATAATCACATAAGAGAGCATTTTTAAGTTGTTCAATCCCCTTATCTAAAACGACTTGAACGCATACGAAAATGGGAAAACAAAACAAGGTTAAAAAAAAATAAACCTGATAAAAAAAAAAAAAAAAAAAAAAACCATCCCCGGGGTAGTAGGTTATTTCCGTCGGAAAAAAAGAACATTTTTTTTCAACAGATGCAATAACTGTAATTGCAGGCTGGACTCGTGCTGGTTTTGATTATTTGTTCCTAACAATTCTGTTCAATTGTTACTTTCTTTATTGCTAGATATTCTGCGTGTTTTATTCCTTCTGTACTCACTCTCTCTTATTAGTTAGTAATAAAAAACAATTTTTACTAGCATAGGTTAGAGAGCGTGCTTACCGATGGTCTGTGAATTGTTTGTATAATCAAGAAAAGTAGGTCATTATGATGATACTATAGCAATAATTAGTATGTTTTGATACACACAAACACACGCATGCCCATACACACACACACACACACACACACACACATATATATATATATATATATATATATATAGACTAGGAGAAAGCTTTTGATTCTGTCAAAACTTCAGCAAAAATGAAAGCCCTTCATAAATAAGGAATAGATGCATTTTATTAAAACACTTGAAGATATCTAGACAGGAAGTACAGCAATACTAAAATTACGTAAAGGTAGTGGAAAAAAATTCCGATTGAGAAAGGATTTAGACCCACCTCTCCTTGATTATTCACAACATGCCTACTAGTAGTTTAAAAAATATATTATATTGGGAAAATGTAGGAATTAACATTAAAGGAGAATACCTTAACGTAAGATTTCCAGATGACATAGTTGTGTTTAGTGAATCATGAGGGGAATTGCGAAAGATGATAGAAGACTTGAATAGAGAAAGCAGAAATGTAGGACTGAAAATAAATATAAGTAAAACTCATAAGCTGTTCAGTGCAAATGCAGAAACAACAAATAAGGGTTATGAACAAACTTCAGGAATGTTAATGAATATACATACTAGGACAGACGGTCAATGTTTCCAGGACATGAGGCCAATATCAAAAGGATAAGCACGGAAAGGACCGCTTTTGGTAAACAAAATAAGATTATGAAAAGTAAAATGCCAGTTTCTTTAAAAAGGAAAGTAGTCAATCAAATGGTTCAACCAGTATTAACTAATGCATCCAAACATTGCAGCCATACTAAAGCCCTAACACAGAAGCTAGTTACAACTCAAAAAAATATGAAAAGAATAATGATAGGAATAACACTAGGAGACAGAAAAAGAGCAACATGGATATGAGAGCAAACTAAAATTGAGGATATTCTAACATATAAGAGAAAGAAATGGACACGGGCAGGATATATAATGAGAATTACTGACAATAAATGGACATTAGGAATAACAGGATGGGTCCCTGGAGATAGGAAAAGAAGCAAGGGAAGGTAAAGCCGATGGATTGACGAGATAAGAAAGTTTGCACGTATAGACTGACATGGAAAAACTCAAGTTTAAGGACATGTCTGAGGGCCTTTGCTCTACACTTGACCAGTAACGGTTGATAATGACGATAATATACGGTATATATATATATATATATATATATATATATATATATATATATATATATATACACATCTATATATACATATATACATATATATATATATAATATATATTTATATATATATATATATATTTATATATATATATAATAATAATAACACAAATGTAACAATCCCTTTAATTCAATACCAATTCGAAATTTACTTAACACAGTATAATACATAATCCTAGTTTGACTAAGCATGTAGTTAAAAATTAAAGAACCAATTTAACATTAATAATACCAACATTAACATAATTAAAAAAAAATAATGATAAATATTCGGTCACAAATCCGGACTTTATATCACATCCCTTCCAAACAATTCTTGGCGACATTCGCTATGTGGCCGAGTCTCCTCAATTATGCATGGAGGGCCATATCCAGTTAAAAGTTCCGGTGCTAACGCTCCAAGAAGGAAGCCTTGTGACACGAGTAGCGTTGGGAACAAACGCTCTGTAATAGCGCAATGTTGAATTTCATTTTGTTTTTTTAAAATGAAAAACTTTAAATTCAAATGCGTATGAAATATGTGAAAAGAAATGTATACAGTATACAGTATGAACTCTCTCTCTCTCTCTCTCTCTCTCTCTCTCTCTCTCTCTCTCTCTCTCTCTCTCTCTCTCTCTCTCTCTCTCTCTCTCTCTCTCTCTCTCTCTCTCTCTCTATATATATATATATATATATATATATATATATATATAATGTTTATATATATATATATATATATATATATATATATATTTATATATGTATATATATATATATATATATATATATATACGTATTGTATATACTGTACATTAAATCCATATTATATATATATACATATATATATATATATATATATATATATATATATATGTGTGTGTGTGTGTGTGTGTGTGTGTGTGTGTGTGCGCGCGCGTATGTATGTATGTGTGTATATATCATCAGCCGTTTCTTCTCTTGGGGCACATTCCGTTATTCCTAATGTCCATCTACTGTCATTCTCATTAAATGTCCTGCCCATGGCTATTTCTTTTTCTTACAAGTTGTTAGAATATCCTCTACTTTAGCCTGCCTCATATACATGTTGCTCCTTTTCTCTCTCTTAGCGTTATTCCCATCATTATTATTTCCATAGATTTCTGAGGTGTAACCCATCTTAAGTTCTAATGCTTCAATATGGCTCCAAGTTTCTGATGCATAAATAAAAACTGGTCGGACAATCTTATTAAATAGTTTTTTTTAGAAAAAGTGGAATTTTACATTTCTTGATATCGTTTTGTTTATCAAATGCTCTCCATCACATGCTTATCATTGTTTTAATTCCGATCTCGTGTCTATTGAAAAAACACTTAATGTCGGTTTTTAGAAACAAAACATTGTAGGTAAATCTTTATTTTTTTCACTTAAAAACGAAAAATTCTTGTTACGAGACCTAAAAGTTAGTCCTTGGTGCTTAAGTGAAAACTAGTCAATTTGTGGGCATGAAGTCATGAAGTATAACTGGGAAGACATACTGATCATTATCGGTGGAAGGATGGTCAGGGCACCAGCCATCCACTGCTAGAGTGTTATTGGGTCCTTTGACTGGCCATACAGTACTAAATGGGATCCCTCTCTCTGGTTACCGCTCATTTTTCCCTTCCTACACACACACACACACCTAGTAGTCTGGCCTATCGTTTGCACATTCTGGAGTAATAATAATAATAATAATAATAATAATAATAATAATAATATCCCTTAAAAATTATCATTGGATGCAACTGGCTACATAACACGATTATTACATTGAGAAAAACGTAATAAATACAAGTAACATGAAGAAAAAACATGAACTGGTTCTTATTGACAATAATACATTCAATCGCATTTTTACTAGTCTGTTAAAAATGGTCAGACCACACTAAAATGAATTCAGCGAGACTGGAGAATAGAAAGAAACAAAACTTTTCACATTAGCATTAAAGACAAGCAGATAAACAAAACGGTGTCCCTCGAATTATTATTATTATTATTATTATTATTATTATTATTATTATTATTATTATTATTATTATTATTATCATCATCACTAGCCAGTTTACAACCTTGGTTGGCAAGGCAAAAGGCCACGAAGCCGAAGGTCTCCTACAGGCATCTAATTTATAAAACATAAAAACAGACATGAAACGGCACGATAAAACAGAAACAGTGATAAAACTTCATAAGATTCGAATCACATATATTAAATTCAAAACAAAAGCAAAGAAAACACAAGAAGGTAAAATCCCCCGCGAAACATCAAGTGGCTTATACCCTTCGCCCACAAGCAACTAA
>NC_090759.1:20273119-20288119 GCF_036898095.1 Palaemon carinicauda
CGTTTGGTAAACTAATCTCTCTTGGGGAGTGCGAAGCGCATGCCCGAATCATCTCCATCTACCTTTCATCATGATCTCATCCATATGACACTCGAGTAACCTCCCTTAAAAGTCTCATTTCTAATCCTGTCCTGCCATTCACCTCCCAATATCCTTCTGAGGGCTTTATTCTAAATCTACTAATTCTGTTGGATATAGTTTCATGTCCATACAGTAATACAGATTTCACTAAATTGATATATGGCCTGACTTTTATATGTAATTTCAGACCATTTGATTTCCAAATTTTACTTAACCTGTCCATTCTCTGATTTGCTTTTTTCAATCTTTCATTTAACTCCATTTAAATATTTCATTAAACTCCAGATATTACACAAATATATAAAATATAAAATGCAAAAGTTGGGAGGGAAAGACACAGACGGCAAGAAATTCAAGCACCAAAAAAAAAAAAAAAAAAAAAAAAAAAAAAAAAAAAAAAAAAAAAAAAAAAAAAAAAAAAAAAATATATTCAAGAAACCATGATTGATAAATTCCCCAAATAAGATAAAATGTTATTGGAAGGAAAAGCAAAGCAACACTTGTTCTTCCAAAAGCAGGGGCTACACCATGTTGACGTCAGCTGAAGATAACAATGAGGTTGGCAGATAAGATGATAACTAAAGCTCCTTCCACACGATGGCCAAATGCACGGGGGTGGACGGCAGGCACGGTTACCAATTTTGTGGGTGGGTGGCGAGAAAACCATCAAAGTGCCTGTGCCAATTATTACGATACTAGATGTTCGCGTTGCCCGACACAACTCTGACTACACTCTACCGTCAACCGGGAGTGTGTTCCAAATCAAAAGGTCGCCTGCCTATGCCAACTGCCTTCCGTGGAGTGTTTGATCTGGGTTTAGGGTTGTGGTGACCTGTCAGAACGTCCCTACCTAGTGATCGCTCAAACCTGTCAGAACGTCCCTACCTAGTGATCGCTCAAACTCAATAGTTTCTTTAGAGTCTGCAACCTTACCATATTTTGGGGCTGAGGATGGGGGATTTGAGGGACCATATAGGCCTACCTGCCGAGTCATCAGCAGTCACTA
The DNA here is from genome assembly GCF_036898095.1 of Palaemon carinicauda. Lineage (NCBI taxonomy): Eukaryota > Metazoa > Arthropoda > Malacostraca > Decapoda > Palaemonidae > Palaemon > Palaemon carinicauda. Next base: position 20,274,207 of record NC_090759.1, read on the forward strand.
CCTGGCGTTCCCTGGTCCTAGCTTGGGTGGAGAGTGGGTTTGGGTGCTGATCAAATGTATGTATACATGGTCAGTCTCTGAGGCATTGTCCTGCTACCTAGAGCACTGTCACTGTCCCTTACCTCTGCCATCCATAGACAGCCTTTACACACTGTAAAACAGCGAGTATTAATGGCAAATATCCGTGTCCGCCATGACTTAGTGTGGACGTGGCTGAAGGTTAGACTATTGCATTCTCTAATTTTTTCCTGCGTTTATTTCCCTCTTTTTTGTTATGTAATGCCGCATAGCTGAATAAAAAAACGAGTGTTCTATTGATTTACCAGTATTTCTCATAATCATGGCCTCTCTCTCTCTCTCTCTCTCTCTCTCTCTCTCTCTCTCTCTCTCTCTCTCTCTCTCTCATATTCCAAATAAATATTCTTACGTTGATTATCGTTACCATATCCATTTTCATTACCTTAACTGCTCAGACAATAGTAATTCGAGTGTTTCTTATCATTAACACAAAAAAACATATTAGTACGGCGTGAGTATGTATGTATGTATGTATGTATGTATGTATGTATGTATGCATGATGTGTATATATATATATATATATATATATATATATATATATATATATATATATATATATATATATATATATATATTCTTATCACTAACACAAAAACTAATATTAGTACGGCATGATTATGTATGTATGCATGAATGTATGTGTATATATATATATATATATATATATATATATATATATATATATATATATATGTGTGTGTGTGTGTGCGTGTGTGTGTGCGTGTGTTCGTGTACTAGCATATGGTATGTGTCAATAGATTCATAGATAAGCTGATAAACAGGTAGAAAATACTAGAAGATGGACACAATGTATATAATCATAAAATTTTCTACTGTATACATATAGCTGTACAGTATACGTAATATCTGCTATGTTATTTGCCTTTCCCCGAATTAAATCTTCAACCAACACGCTGGCATTATAAAACGCAACTGCTTTGAAACCTCCACCACCATCCTTACTTTAAACTAATATCTTAACACATGATTACTTTGAAGTTTTTTTCTCAGGAAATTCAATTTTTCCCTTATAAGCTTTTCTCCCAAAAGAGAAAAATAACCAGTCACTGATTCATTCATAAATCCTCATCCTTCTTTTTATCATTACTAGCAAGGGCAGTCCTGTTTAAAACCATCTAATAAGCTAATATTCCTCCAGAAAAAAAAAATCTAATTCCTCTACTAACCTAATCACAATAAGAAGTGATACAACCAATAACTCCGTGAAATGAATTTCAATTTAAAAGACTATTTTATTTTCTCTTATGTACAGATAAGTATAACTTAACCCTTGGTAGGATTGCTCTAATAGCAGATAGGAGTAGGCACACTTATCTGCCTACTAATAAAAATAAAGCAGGAGAAACAGAATGCGTAAGAGATAATTAAAAATAGATGAAAGAAAACATATTTTAGAAGCGTAAAGTAAACAAAAAATGAATGGCGTGGAGAAACAACTGGACGAAGAAACATTAGAAAAATATTGAGGGAAAATGATAGAAAAGCAGAAAACAGAAGCGATGGGTGAATAATAATGTGTAAAAACAATACGGAAAATTATTTATTACAGTAAGACAATTGAATGCAAAGTAGATTTCATGTTACTAAAACGACTGACAAAACAACGATACCCGGACCACAATTATTTATAATTTGAAACTGGCTACCGTAGTATGCGAAAATTTATCCATCAATCAAATGAGCTTTTTAATCATTAAAAACTTCTTGAAATATTACAGTAGACAGAATAATAAAGGAGGAGAATAAAGAAAAGGTAAAAATCCAATTCGCAGATCATTTTAAAATGTCATAAAAATCAAAATAATACTTCAAAATTCTTTCCTTCAACAACGGCCCCAGAGTTAAGTTAGAATTTTGAGAGGGGGAAATAAACGTAAAAATAATGATTTCATACAAATTAATCCTTCTGGACCCTTACATGCCATCGCAGTGAAAATTAACACGGCCCCTTTTCTCTTAATAGTGCCATCAAAATTTAATGAACTTTTTCCCCGGGAGTCGTTTTGCTTGTCCGCCCTCCGCTCGTAACCGCTAACGAGACAGGATGACTGATTGACTGGCCGTGATAATGACTCATTAGCAGATAAAGGGGAAAGAAGATACAACAGAACAAATTATTAAAAAGTCGTGTCATCAAATTACGCGAAAGTCCCACGGGGGGAAAAATGACTGGACAAGTGTCAAATGGTTCATTAGCTCCAAATAAATCATTGCTCAGAATTCGAACTATGGAACAAAGCTATATCAGATTTACAATTATTTTTCTCCCCTGGCAATTCCTGTGTTTGAAGTCTAATAACGGTTTTAATGTATTTTTATTCCATAGATTGAATAATTCACAGATAATTCTACTGGTTTGTTAAGTATTCTTAAAATATATGAAATAACTTCTAACCTTTTCATTATCATTTCTTAAGCCCATTGACGCAAAGGGCCTCGGTTAGATTTCGCCAGTCGTTTCTATCTTGAGGTTTTATATCAATACTTCTCCATTCATTATCTACTACTTCACGCTACTAAGCTTTTACTTAATCTTACAACAGACAAAAATTCCTATGGATAGTCAAAATTATCATGCTTAAAATCACACTTCTTTAATTCTATTTCATGTGTTTGAATGACCTTAACACAAGATGGCATCAATCTTTTTAACAAGAATAAATGTTAAAATATACGCTGACACATATTGGATCGGTATTCAGGAAGCTACGCAAAAAGACGCAAATGAAATCGGTTTCTGTGAATGAGTTTATTTGCATCTTATATTCTTTTACGGGATATTCGACATACGGTTGGCTGGCAGTTTTACTTTAAAATTCATGCTATTCAGAAGGCGAGGGAAAAAAAAAAAACTGTTGAGGAGGAGGAATTACTCTGTGTCCGGAGGTAAATATGGCGTAGGTTCGTGGGACATGTAACTTCACTCTATAAATTACAAGTTAAACATTTAAATTTCATAGACTTTCAATCTATACACAAGCACACACACACACACACATATATATATATATATATATATATATATATATATATATATATATATATATATATATATATATACATATCCATACTAAATATATATATATATATATATATATATATATATATATATAAATATATATATATATATATATATATATATATATATATATATATAAATATATATATACTGTATATATATATATATATATATGTGTGTGTGTGTGTGTGTGTGTGTGTCTGTCTGTGTGTGTGTGTGTGTGTGTGTGTGTATTTTAAGAAATGTAGATTTCCTCTTCATGGCTTCCTGAGGGACAGTCCACACACCATGCAAAGCTAAGAGCCAATGTCTTGGCATTCAGTGGAACGTGTTCCCCCTCACGGAGCCTTTTAAGGTCTCCAATACCTAATTGCGGCTAAGCCGGCGTGGGATGTTACTTATCATAAAAGCCACCGGAGGGAAACATTAGAAACCCATTTGACCCGAGACTTATAAAAGGATAAATAGCGCATTACGGCCGCTGTTAGCTTTAAAAGTCTCTGATTATCGTTTCGCTCGTAATGTTCGCCTTCTTAGTTGGATGCTGCTTTTTTTAGTGTTGGTGCTTTTCTTGTTTTCGTTTTTATGTTCCTCAATTAATTTCAACTCTGAGGGAACAGGAGAGCAATCTTAAAATGGGCCTAGACATTTTAATGTCCACTATGGCGATGCCAAACCGCATTTTCCTGTAAGAGGCAATTAAGAACTTTTATAATATGCGCTTCAATTCTATACAAAGCTTTTTAGGGGAAAAATAGGCAATGATGGCATCTGTTACAATATTCTTTTCTAAATAAGTTAATACCCAAGACTTTCATTTACTTGCGATTCATAATGGAACCCGGATTGAAAATCAGCTTTCTTATGAAAATTATACCGATTTTGATAGTTTGGCATTAGTAGCACCAAATATTTATTGCTAGGATTTATTTCAAGATTTTTCAGTCATTGATAAAAGTGGAAAAAAATAGTATAAAGCATTACTTTAAGAAGGTACTTTCTATAGTAATAAAAACAAACTTTAGTCCATTTCTTTTAGCGAGGCATATTTGCACCGACTCGCAGCGGTGCCCTTTTAGCTCGGAAAAGTTTCTTGATCGCTGATTGGTTAGAATTATCTTGTCCAACCAATCAGCGATCAGGAAACTTTTCCGAGCTAAAAGGGCACCGCTGCGAATCGGTGCAAATATGCCTCGCTAAAAGAAATGGACTATAGTTTGCTCTGGGATTGTGAGATAATACTTTTAACCACAAGACTTGTATAGATAATCTCTCCTATGTAATAAAGAGCAAGTGTCTGGCTAGATACAGTATATGAATATATTTCTTTACCGTGACGCTCCGCTCTCCCCGTCCCTCAGATAGCGGAGAGAGGGAGTAGGCATACCCTTGTGAAAGGAGTGGGTGTATGTGTGTGTGCATATCTATCCGACCATTTAACCAATTTTGACGGGTCGCGTACACTACTGTATATAATTTCCTTGATGATCCACTTCGGAAAACCTCCCAGTAAAGTAAGTTTCTATAACGAATTCATTGTAAATTCCCTTCCAGAAATTCCCCCCTCCTTTACAGACAGCAGTATCAGTATTAATTAATCCCATCAAAGAAACCAGTAATAATAAAATACTCTTATTTCATAAGGTTCTCATTAAATAAGGCAGAACAAAAGGTCGAAAGCTGTTCTCCCAATGCTTCGGTTTCATCATTAATGGAACAAACGTAAAAGATGAAATTCAGAATTACAGGATCAAGGCTAAATTATGAAATCCACTTCCCAGCTCTTCGTCTTTTATCAACCCGCTTATCTATCTCCTCTTTCCTTTCTACCGTCACCATCGTGTAATTCTCTTATTCCTTCGCCCATTACTTATACTTATTCCTCATCTCCCAGAATATTTTCATCCCTTCCTACTCTTCCCTTTACCCCTACTCTTCTTCATCCCATTTCACCACTCCATTTTTATCCCTACCACATTTCCCTCTCCATTGCCTCCCCGCTCTTCCTATCTCAACCTCTTTCCTTCTCATTTTTTCTCTTCTCCCTCTTCTCACTCCCATCTTCTTTTCTCTTCTCCCTCTTCTCACTCCCATCCTCTTTTCTCTTCTCACTCCCATCCTCTTTTCTCTTCCCCCTTTCCTCCTCCTCGTTTCCTTCCCCCTCCCCTCTTATTTTCTCGTCCCCCCCCCTATCCGCCGCCTCCTTTCTCTTCCCACTGCCCTCCTCTTTTCTCTTCCCACTCCCCTCATCTTTTCTCTTCCCACTTTCCTCCTCCTTTTTTCCCCCCCACTGCCCGTCCCCTCCTCCACTTTTATCTTTCGACTCAACACCCCTTTTCTCTTGACACTTCCCTCCTCCTCTTTTCTCTCCCCACTCCTCTCCCCTTTTCTCTTCCCACTCCCTTCTTCCTCTTTTCACCTCCCACTCCTCTCCTCTCCTCTTGTCACTTCCCACTCTTCTCCTTCTCTTTTCTCTTTCCACTCCTCTCCTCCTCTTTTATCATTTCACTAATGTCCTCTTTACTCTTTTCACCCACAATCATCTTTTCTCTTCCCACTCCCCCACTCTTTTCTCTTTCCACTCCACTCCTCCTTTTTTCTCTCCCCATTCCACTCCTTCTCTTTTCTCTCCCCATTCCACTCCTCCTCTTTCCTCTCCCCATTCCACTCCTCCTCTTTTCTCTCCCCATTCCACTCCTTCTCTTTTCTCTCCCCATTCCACTCCTTCTCTTTTCTCTCCCCATTCCACTCCTCCTCTTTTCTCTCCCCATTCCACTCCTCCTCTTTTCTCTCCTCACTACAATTCATCATCTCTTCTCTCTCCACTCCACTCCTTCTCTTTTCTCTCCCCATTCCACTCCTTCTCTTTTCTCTCCCCATTCCACTCCTCCTCTTTTCTCTCCCCATTCCACTCCTCCTCTTTTCTCTCCCCATTCCACTCCTCCTCTTTTCTCTCCCCATTCCACTCCTCCTCTTTTCTCTCCCCATTCCACTCCTCCTCTTTTCTCTCCCCATTCCACTCCTTCTCTTTTCTCTCCCCATTCCACTCCTCCTCTTTTCTCTCCCCATTCCACTCCTCCTCTTTTCTCTCCCCATTCCACTCCTCCTCTTTTCTCTCCCCATTCCACTCCTCCTCTTTTCTCTCCCCATTCCACTCCTTCTCTTTTCTCTCCCCATTCCACTCCTCCTCTTTTCTCTCCCCATTCCACTCCTCCTCTTTTCTCTCCCCATTCCACTCCTTCTCTTTTCTCTCCCCATTCCACTCCTTCTCTTTTCTCTCCCCATTCCACTCCTCCTCTTTTCTCTCCCCATTCCACTCCTCCTCTTTTCTCTCCTCACTACAATTCATCATCTCTTCTCTCTCCACTCCACTCCATCTTATCGCTCCCCCCTCCACTCATATTTTTTTCCCACTCCAATCCTCCACTTTTCTTTCCCCACTCTACTCCTTTCCTCCACTTTTCTCTTCCCAATACACTCCTCTTTTCTCTCCCACTCCCCCTTCTTCTTCCTCTTTACATCTTCCTCTTCTTGTCTTACCACCTCCTCTTACTCCAACCCTCCTCCTGTCAGTCCTATTCTTATCACATTCGGCTAATGGAACGTAATCAATACATGAACGTCAGAGGATCGACGTTCATTCTGCTTTTGAACACACTGGACTTCTCGGCCATGAACACGGAAACCAGGTGAACTTACCTACCTACATACTGCAATATTGTGATCGCCTGAAATTCTTTTAAAATTAATGAGCATCATAGTCGTGAAATAAAGGTTTCAGAATGTTCTCCAATAAATGAATTATAAATAATATGTTTGAAGATGTTTTTTCATATAACCATTGAGCTAAAATTTGTGAAGTTACAATAAATTAACTAACAAAAAACCTATAAATCATGTATAAATAATAACAAAATCTGGTTTAACGAACAGTACCATACATACCAGGTACTAGGAACTTGTCAAAAATAATCAAAGAATAATAGATCTTTTTTAGATGCGTTTACAAATTCCTTATGAAGCTCATATGCAATTGTAGCTTTGCGAACGCCATTAAACACACGAGGCTGGAAAACATGCAGACAAGAACAATGCTTCTAGGATCTAGGCTATAGTAATCTATGCCCCTTAATCCAGTAATTGACGCAACGGGAGTTGCCGTAGTGGCAAATGTATTTGAGTATTACTCTGAATATTAAAGAAATACATTTAAAACATTAGGAATTCAAAAAATGACAGGAAGCAAAATCCACCCTCTCACACAGACTTACAGAAACAAGAACCGAATTCACGAGAAAGAGAATCTGTTATTTCCAGACCCTTACGAGGGAGAAGAAAAAATTGTAATTAGTTAATACACCCTCCCTTTGGCCAATTCGGACACCCTAATGAAACCCATAACCATTTCACCGTAAATTCTTCGGAATCGAAAGTTAAGAACCGGGAGAATATTAACTATTTAAATCCCGGAGTCTTTCTCGCCTTCCTTCCAACTTCTACCCAATGCAATGCGTCACCTTCGACCTTTTCATCCTCCGGCCGGGAGGTGGAAGAGGGGTGGATGGGAAGAAGGGAAGGATTTGGGGGGATGGAAAGACAGGTGGCAGTGATGGATTTTGGGGAAAGGGGATGGAAGGTAGAGGGGGAGACCTGAATTCTGCTGTACATGCGTACACAAAGTATAAGCAGTAGTCCAGAGCTAGTCGATAGAATTCTAAGCATTGAGCTTGTATACATGGAATGCCCCCGCCATTCGATAGACCCCGTTACGAGTGGTCTCGCTTTCTACACGAGGTTCGAGTCTTATTCGAGGAGTAGGACTGAATTCGAACTTTTTCCTAAAGCAAATGACTTAAGGGTGGTTTTGTGTCTGCAACTTGCCAAGTAAACAATCCACTCTTGCAGTTCACGATAGGATAAACATAATTATCCAGAGACTTTCGGATTTTTGCTACTTGCATAATTAATCCGATATTCACTCAGGATTTTTTCAATATGTGGAAAAATGGCCTTTCATGAAAACATAATCTAATGATTATTAAAATTTAGATGACTGATAAAGTTCACCCCGATTAAAACTTTTTAAAACCAAACCACTTGGGAAAGGGCTCCTTGCATAACAGAGCATATAAAGGTCTGAGATACAAAAAAAAAAATGCATATTTGATAAGCAAAAAAGCCTTAATGACAAACAAAAATAATTATGTGAAAGACAACGCCCTATTTGACATGCAAATAATGTCATCAAATAAATGACACATCTAATTGGTCACAAAGCACACATGACAACAATCACTATAGCACAAAAGCATAGTCTCTGCAAGAATCGAAATATTTTTTTCAAAGTAAAATGTTATTATTCACATAAGTTTTCTCTTGCGCAAATATTCCATCTAGATGGTGGGTTCCTGCGTGTATCTATTCATTTCGAAGCTTCATTACTTATGTCACGCCCTGCTATGGACGTACGATGGAATGCGGAAGAAAATATATGTACTGTATGTTTAATGAGCCACAAAACTACAAATACATATGTACTTACATAACTATATATATATATATATATATATATATATATATATATATATATATATATATATATATATATATATTTATATATATATATATATATATATATATATATATATATATATATATATATATGTGTGTGTGTGTGTAGAGAGAGAGAGAGGCGTGTTTTATTTATATATTTATATATATATATATATATATATGTGTGTGTATATATGTATATATATGTATATATGTATATGTATATATATATATGTGTATATATATATATATATATATATATATATATATATATATATATATATATATATATATATATATGTATATACAGTATATATATATATATATATATATATATATATATATATATATATATGTATATATATATATGTATATATATATGTATATGTATATATATATATATATATATATATATATATATATATATATATATATATGTATATATATATATATATATATATATGTGTATATATGTATATATATATATATATATATATATATATATATATATATATATCCTGCACTGTGTGTAGATAGGGTGTTATTCCTTTGCTCAAGCACAAGGTGTGTGAAATAGGATGTTTGACACCTCTGTGCGCCCCACTTCAATAGAGACGGGACTATTATGTCCAGTGCGCGTGAATGTGTTATACATTATACATTCCCAGAGAAAAAAATATAAGGATAGTGATAAAAACTTTTAGTATTGATAAAGTACTCTCTTTTATATCAGGGAAGTTTTTGTGTCGACTATTTGTACTGTCACTATTTCACATAAAATTTTATTTATCGTCAATTTGCGATTCAAGAAATGTCCAACTTTACTGCTTTAAGGGTTATATTTTGCTATTCGGACTTTTTTGTTTTCTTTTATCATTATATACTTTAATTCACAAGTTTATCGATTACCTTTATATATTTTAATGATTTTCCTATTAATTTCCTTTGACAGTTCTTCTTACTTATTCTAATCAATGAAGTTGTACTTAATTTTAGTTCTTTGTGATAAAGACACGCAAGTAATGTTTATTTACATACAGATTTTTCATACGGACAATATAAAAAATAAAATTTTTTTGACAAATCCGCATTTGCACTGGCAACTACAAAAATATGTTATTCATGAAATAAAAACCATTGGAAACGCAACATATTATACACAGAAACAAAAAGTAAACAACTAAAGAAAAAATTCAACTAAAAATACATCAGCAACACAGAAATACAGGAAAAACCTGTTAACAAATCAAAAAACGCATGTGCAGGCACACCAATACATATAAAGCTCCAAAATAAAATTGTAAGACTAAAGTCAATCAACCTGAATTTGCATGTGAAGGCAGAGCTCATGTTTAGACTAAAAAACGCGAGTTGGCACACAACCAGTTCAGACTGCTTGAAGGTACTTCTTCATACGCCGATACCATGACACTATTTACTTAATCGTCGTAACTATTATCCAACACGCTAAATGCTAATGGTAGGTTCAGCCATGTTTACCTTCCAGCCGAAATGCCATGACCATACCTTGGTACATGTGCAAACATGTCAATCATGTTTACATAATGTTCGAGCTTCTTTTCGTTATCTTCCAAAGGCAGTAATCAATATTTCAAAAGCAAAATTGGCACATTATGACTTTTAATGGCATTTGTTATAAAATAGCAAATCCTATACGAATTGTATTGGCGAAGCACGAACATCCACTGTCAACTTTTACTGGTGTACGCTACCCGCCAAAATTACGGCTACATATTTAGATAGATACGCATACACAAACACACGAATGTTAAACTCTTGCCACCAACTCATCCTCTCTTAACTATCATCCTTCTCAACAGTAGTTATACGTCCGGCCATGCCTCTGAGCGTCAGCGGAAAAAAAGAAAAAAAAAAAAAAAATATATATATATATATATATATATATATATATATATATATATATATATATATATATATATATATATATATATATATATATACATAAAAAGAGAGAGAGAGAGAGAGAGAGAGAGAGAGAGAGAGAGAGAGAGAGAGAGAGAGAGAGAGAGAGAGAGAGAGAGAATTTGCTCGTTTTCAATTAAACGATAGTCAACCATTATATTAAATTCGACCACGGCAACTCCCACTGTGTAGGAGGAACTGAGCATCTAAAGTGTTATGGTACATTGACGGATAGATAGAGGAATATTTCCCATTCGTGCAAACATATGAATAAAAGTCTAACTGTGTGCCAAGTTTAGCCTAAATCCTTTTACCACTGTAGAACCAATTGCAATGAAAACACAGACGCACTGCTGGATGGACAAAGGCGTAATCAAGACTAATTATTATTTTAACTAGCTAGGCTACAACCTTAGTTGGAAAAGAGGGATGCTATTAGCTAAAGGGCTCCAACAGGGAAACACAGCCAAGTGAATAAATGAAATAAGGGTATAAACACTACAAGAGATGTAATGAACAATTACAACAGTAACCTTAAAATAAATCTTTAATACAAATTATAAAAAAAATCTTTTATTATAATTCTATTTCTTTAATAAAATTGACGCAAATCAATAATTATATATCATTGAACAAATTAAATCGAAGCTCAAAATGGGAAATAGGACGTATAACTATAATCTTTACACTGCATATAAATATACCGGTTTTAATATTTCATAATTCACTTACGGAAGATATATTTAATATCAATTAATCCTATAACGACTAGAGTTGGTCTTTTTTCGTTGTACGAAAAATTCTACATATTAATACCGTTAGAATATAATTCCATTTTATGTGTTGCATTACGAAAGAACCTTTATTTCTCACGCAATCGAACTTTATAACAACTTAACTTATCATTTAGCAAATATACCTTAGAGGGTAATTTGCTTATGCTACTTCTGTTAATCTTACTGATAAACATAAAACTTTCTGATGCACAAAAAAGTCCATAAGTATAAAATTCCCGATTCCTTAATTATCTAATATATACCCTTATATACTATCCAAAATATCCATGTAGAGTATATACACAACATATGATTAAATTCCATATACATTGACCTAATAAGCTAGCATTCCCATACATATACATACATTATGTATGTCATGATTTTCTCTCTCTCTCTCTCTCTCTCTCTCTCTCTCTCTCTCTCTCTCTCTCTCTCTCTCTCTCTCTCTCTCTGTGCGTGTGTGTGTGCAACCAGTTATCCTTTTAACACCTTGTCTGACACGATAAATTTACAGCATATAGAAGACCGGTGTGATCTGGAGCGAACTAATCTCTACGGCTATCAAAGACGCCATTGGAATCAGGAGGAAAGAAACGTGGGGCAGAGTACCAAATGCAGCATGTTGGGTAAGGAGAGAAAAATCCCCTGTACCTTGTAAGTATGACGGTAGAGTTTAGACCCGTCGTTCAAATTTAGAAAAAAAAAATTCCTCGAAGAAATAAACCAAAATTTCTTTCAGTTAACATATAAAACTCGACATAAAGATGTCCTTATTCACAAGTTCAAAATGGAATGCAAAAGACCTGTAATGCACGTGTATTTCATACACACTCACATATTGTAATGTGATTGCCCATTTTTTCTCTCTATCTTTCTTTCTCTGGCTCCCTCCTGCACTGATATTAGAAATCCCTGTTTGCTTGTCAATGCACACTTCACATTGTTTAACATTTTATGTCATTGTCATCCTTAACCGTTTGTATATAAGCTTGTGAAGGTCCATTAATAAACCAGTTATGTCCAGACCTTCTTTCTGATAATTCAAGTTATGTTAAAAAAGTTATAGATCATAAAAATAAATATTCCACTTCTCAAGGTTGATACTGTGTCGATTTTCGTTCATGTCGATCTTTACCGGATTATCTTAACTTGATTTTACGACATGCATCGGTGTTTACAAATTCTTCTTCTAATATTAATTAAGTAAATATGAATTTAAACTGGCGACATTTTACCATACGAAAGTTTCTCCTTTACGAAAATTGCCAATATTACTTTTTAACTTCATCTGGAGATTCATCAAGCGTAGTTTATTTTAACAGAAATTCAACATTATCAGTCTTTGGATGAATATGTAGTATATAAAATAGAGGTAGAACTCGAGTTCAAACTTTGGGTATATACTTTAATACAAATAAAAAATTTATAAACAAATTAAAAATAAATTGGCTAATCATACCATAACTGCTGTTATAGTATCGTTTTATAAGATGTGAAAAATCATCAAAATAGACCACGACTGCAATTAATACACATATGCAATACAATTACACGACACAATAAACAAAATACTTCACCTGAAAGAAAGCCCCTAAAACATTTCAATAAATTTCCGTTTAAACTTGTTTTATGGAAAACATTACCAATTTTAACAATAAACCCATGACTGTATCCTAAATGAAAAACCATGTTATATATTCAATCTACACAAAAACACATCGAGTGTAACCTTGAAAGAATATAACATAAGCTGCTCATTGGTCTGTTTACCAGAATACTGTGGGAATGTTTACACCTGTGAATATAATTAAAGATCTAATGTCCTTCGACGTGATTATTTCTAAATCGAAAGTACAGTAATTATCATTATCAAATTACAAATGAGGTTCAAAGCCAGGCAGCATTACCTACGTAGTCCACACTTTTGAAGTTACTTTAGTTCTACCGTTTATTATTATCATTGTTATTACTGGCTGATCTACAACCCTAGTTGGAAAAGTAAGATGCTACAAGCCCAAGGGCTCCAACAGGGAAAAATAGCCCATTGAGGAAAGAAAATAAGGAAACAAACGATAGGAGAAATAATGAACAATTAAATAAAATAATCTAATAACAGTAACAGCATAAAAAAACATATTTCATAAATAAACTATAAAAAGGCTTATGTCAGCCTGTTCAATATAAAGACATTTGCTACAAGTTTGAACTTTTGAAGTTCTACCAATTCAATTACCGATTAGGAAGATCTTTTCACAACTTCTAGAATACTGTGTAGTATTGAGCCTCATGATGGAGAAGGCCTGACTATTAGAATTCACTGCATGCCTAGTATTACGAACAGGATGGAATTGTCCGGGAATTATGAAATATTTTATACAACAAACATAACGAACTAATTGAGAAACGGTGCCAGAGATTAAAATCTACATCAGGAATACAAAATTTAATAGACCATAAGTTCCTGTCCAACAAACGAAGATGAGAATCAGCAGTTGAAGACCAGAGAGAAGAACAATGC
>NC_090759.1:20290619-20300619 GCF_036898095.1 Palaemon carinicauda
TACCTATTTATATATATACATATATATATATATATATATATATATATATATATATATATATATACCTATATATATCTATATATATATATATATATTAACATTATTACTTGCTAATCTACAACCCTAATTGGAAAAACAGGAGGCTAAAAGCCCAAGGGCTCCAACAGGGAAAACAACTCAGTAATGAAAGGAAATAAGAAAATAAACTACAAGAGATATGATGAACAGTAAAAAAATATATCAAAAACAGTAACAACATTAAAATAGATCTTCCATTTATACATTATAAATAAATTCAAACAAGCAAGAGGAAGAGAGATAAGATAGAATAGAGTGCTCGAGTGTACCCTCAAGCATGAGTATTCTACAACAAGACAGTGGAAGACCATGGTACAGAGGCTATGCCACTATCCAAGACTAGAGAACAATGGTTTGATTTTGCAGTGTCCTTCTCCCAGAAGAACTGCTTACCATAGCTAAAGAGTCTGTTCTACCCTTATTAAGAGGAAAGTAGTCACTGAACAATTATAGTACAGCAGTTAACCTCTTGGGTGAAGAAGAATTGTTTGGTAATCTACTGTAAGTGTTGTCAAGCGTATGAGGAGTGAGGAGAATGTGGAAAGAATAGGCCAGACTATTCGGTGTATGTGTAGGCAAAGAAAAAATGAGCCGTAACCTGAGAGATGGAGCCAATGTAGTACTGTCTGACCAGACAAATGAGCCAATAAATCTCTAACGGTAGTATCTATCTATCTATCTATCTAATCTATATATAGATAGATAGACAGACAGACAAATAGATATAGATAAATAGGGTATGTACATATATATGCAATATACAAAGAAACATATATATAAATATATATATATATATATATATATATATATATATATATATATATATATATATGTGTGTGTGTGTGTGTGTGTGTGTGTGTGTGGGTGCGCGCGCGCGCTTGTGTTTGTAATATAGTGAGTTAACACACTATACATTTCAGCAAAACTAAATGAGGAAATGACAGAAACATGAACAATAAAACCATTAGCTATCTAAGATCTGAGCAGTAAGATAATGATATCTCGGATAGATAAGCCATCACTTGATCATAAAATCCATAAGTATAGACGTCCCAGTCATTCCGCCACTTTCCTCGGTGCATAAAAGGTCTCCATTTAATACCCGGAGGAGCCGTGTCAAAAGGCAGTAAAACTCGAAGCTCCCCATTGTGAGACATAGGACAGAATAGGAATCAGGAGACATAAAAAGAGTCATAGAGACCTTCTTCACGACCGAGACGAGCTTGCTTTCAATGGTGCTTTTAATAGTTGCTAAGAGACACGTTACGGAAATTGCTCTTCACGGGTTCGAAGATCATTTCCTAGTGGATCCATTACAGTTTGGGCGCCGGGGAAATGCGTTCGTTGCGTTATTTGTGTATTGTATAGATTTATGAGAGAAAGAGGGAAGCGAAGTCTGGCGTTAAATTACCATGTGCTGGTCCACAAGTCGCTTCAGTCGCTCACAGACCTAGGAACTTCCCAGAGTTATAACAAAGCCATCCTTTAACATAAGTTTCCAGTCATTATCCCATTTGATATGAGAAGGACTACCTGTGAACTGAATTGTAGAGGATCTTACACGCCTTATCAGAGAATTAGTAAATCACCTACATTATGCTGAAAGCGACCATCCCGCACGTGGATCCTTCCGAACAATGTTTATGCTTGAACCAGTTTGGCCGTTGCCATGGTAACTGACGTCATGACTTCAGCTCCCTAATCTCGTTTTTATCTCGAAGTCGTTTATACTTGAAACTTCATTGTCTTTTATTAATGAATTCACTCACGACTAATATTCTTACGACCAATCTGTTTTCCCTTGGAAATATTGCCTTTTTTAAATCAATCATTTTCCTTTTTGAAGTGTGCTTTTTTTTTTTGCTTCGTTGTTTGGTTAAAACTTTAAAATTCACTTCTAAATCGTACAGTTTAGGTGCGTAGTGATTTTACCTCCGCCAACGAAGTTGAAAAAATGTTATCTTTTTGTCCCAGTTTGTGCGTTTGTTTGTTTGTGAAAAACTTCCTGGCCCCAATTTTGCACACAGAGCAAATGAAACTTTCAGGGATTAATTGTTATGATGAGAGGTGGAAGTGATTCAATTTTGAAAATCCTAAGTCAAAGGTCAAGGTCGACAAATAAGCTGCCGTGGCAGAAGTCTGCGCTCTACTCAGTGCCCCTATTAATTTCCAGTAATCATAAGCAATTTTATTAAATATTAATCAAAACAATTAAATTCCTTACAAACCCCCCCCAAAAAAAAAAAAACATTAACCTAAATAATACGTATTTGAGTAAAATCCAAATTACAAGACTGTAAAAAGCAAATAACAAATGACGACCGCCTCAATTAATGAGAAAGCCAAATTCTGAATGAAAGGCTGAAAATGAAAAGTAGACAAAATCCAAAATATGCATGAAAGGCTGAAAATCAAAATCAGACAGACCCAAAATATGAATGAAACTGAAAATCAAAAACAGAAAAAAGTTCAAAATATGAATGAAAGGCTAAAAATTAAAAAAGACAAAACCCAAAATATGAATGAAAGGTTGAAAATCTAAAGCAGACAAAATTCTAAATATGAATGAAAGGCTGAAAATCAAAAGCAGACAAAATCCAAAATACAAATGAAAGGCTGTAAATCAAAAGCAGACAGACCCAAAATATGAATGAAAGGCTGAAAATCTAAAGCAGACAAAATTCTAAATATGAATGAAAGGCTGAAAATCTAAAGCAGACAAAATCCAAAATACAAATGAAAGGCTGTAAATCAAAAGCCGACAGACCCAAAATATGAATGAACAGCTGAAAATCTAAAGCAGACAAAATTCTAAATATGAATGAAAGGCTGAAAATCAAAAGCAAACAAAATCCAAAATACAAATGAAAGGCTGTAAATTAAAAGCAGACAGAACCAAAATATGAATGAAAGGCTGAAAATCAAAAGCAGGCAAAATTCTAAATATGAATGAAAGGCTGAAAATCAAAACCAAACAAAATCCAAAATACAAATGAAAGGCTGTAAATCAAAAGCAGACAGACTCAAAATATGAATGAAAGGCTGAAAATCTAAAGCAGACAAAATACAAAATTTGAATAATGCTAAAAATCAAAAGCAGACAAAACCAAAATATGAATGTAAGGGAGAAAATCAAAAGCAGACAAAATCCAAAGTATGAACGAAAGGCTGAAAATCAACAGCAGACACAATCCAAAATGTGAATGAAAGGCTGAAAATCAAAAGCAGGCAAAACCCAAAATGTGAAAGGCTGAAAATCAAAAGCAGACCAAAAAAAAAATTATAAATGAAATGCTGAAAATCAAAATTAGGCAAAAATCACAAATCTGACTTAAATACTGAAAATCAAAATAAAAATGACTGAAAGGATGAATATCGTAATTATGCAAATATCGAAAATTTGACAGAAAGGTAGAAATAATAAATTATTTAGAAAGTTGAAAATCCAATTAAAAGCCTAAATATAGTTCAAGGGCTACATATCCAAATAAACTTACTGATTGAAAATTCCAACCTGTCTAATCTAAGTGTAAGGCTAAATGTTAAAGTCAGACAGAAGTCCAAAATAAAACTGTAAATCCGCAGCCCAAATTTAACAACAAAATCAAATTAAACAGAAATAGAAATACATAATAATGTGACGAAGGGCTACAAATCAAAATTAGGCCGAAATCCAAAGTATGAAAATCCAAAATTAAATAAAATCTTCCATCAACTCCAATACGTGACAAAAAGGTAAATATACCAAATCTTACTTAAAGGCACAAAATCCAAAATAAATAAGAACCCCAAATCTGAAAAAAAAAAAAACTGAAATTCTAAATTTGACAGGAATCTAAAATATGACAAAGCAGATAATCGAAATTTATTATCCATAAAAAGTCTGCATGAAAGGTGAAAATGAAAATTAAATATAAAATGTAGCGGAAACTAGAATTAAAGAAAGTCTTAATATCAGCCACTCACAAAAAAAAATAATAATAATCTTAAGACATCTTATTCACAACTAGAAAAACTCAAGATAAAAATATGCCTTTTACTCAAAAGAAAAACTAAAGATAAGCCTCTTATAACAAGAAAATCAAAATAAAATACCCCTCTTTTGTAGAAGAAAAGCTAAAAATTACCTAGAAATAACAAGACTGCTCTTTTATTCATTACTACTGCGCGGCACTTTGCTCAAAAGTAATCAAAGGGCCACAACTTGGGTCTCCAGCACTGACACTCACAAGTCAGATTTACCTGCGGTGCGTCAAGCCGGAAATTCTATTAGGCAAGGTTCCCTAAATGGCGATTCCAACCCCTCCCCCACCCACTCTCAAAGCACTACACTCCCCCTATCCACTCCTACCCGTCTCCACCCTGAACTACCTTAACAAGATCTTCATTAGTATTTTGTAAAAACTTAATACAAGATTCATTACGGTATTGGACTATTGGGTAACTTGATACGTTTATTTTGGCCTTTGTTAATCGAAATTGTTCAAAAGGATGTTTAGTAATTTATTCATTCTGACTGCAGGTAAAGAGGTGAATAATTAACATCTAATAACGCTCCGTGAAATTTTACTTGTATTTCCAATAATATAATTAATTTAACTAGTAGTATTATTTGTGTCAATCAAATCCTTTAGTGTAACATCACTCCAGAAAAACGCTCTTTCCCAGACGATATTTTCGTTGTTCTAGTGAGATAAGGGTTGTACATTTTATAAAAAAAAAAAAAAAAAAAAAAATTAATAAATAAATAAAATGGGTCATTGTATAGCGTTTATATGCTACCTCCACCAGCAGCAGGTATTTTTTTCAACGGTTGGGCGAGGAGAAGTGAAGTTTTGGGTGTGTTTCGTTAAACTCTCTAGTTTTTTCTAATCCATTAGAAACCAGATTATCATCAATATTATTATTTTTATTACTAGCTAAGCTTAAACCCCAGTTGGAAAAGCAGGATGCTATAAGCTCAAGGGCTCCAACAGAGGAAATTAGCTCAGTGAAGAACGGAAAAATGGAAACAAAAAAACAACAAGAGAACTAATGAACAAAATAATAAAATATCTTAAGAACATTAATAATATTAAAATACATTTTTCATATGTACACAAAAAACATTTCTTAAAAACAAGAGGAAGAGAAATAAATGTATATTTCACTTTAAGGGTAAATAAACACTATTGTACGGCTAATAATTTAAATAAAAATGTTCATTGAAAATACAAACGAATGAACATAAAACATGAATTCACCCTAATCACATTCATATGTATATAAAGAAATTGGGACAAACTAATTTTCATGAAGAAATACTCAAAATATTATTTTAAGACAATATCACCAATGGTGAATAATATATGTATTCTTCAATTCCCCCTAATTCATTTATTAATCAATATTAAAATTTCCCTTATTTGCGAATTGAATATTGAATGATATAATCTTTACTGCAGGAAATTATCATTATATTTATACAAGATGACGCATATGGTATAAAGCATATCTATGTTGTTCCCAGAATTATGCTAAAGACCAGCATAATCAAGTTACTCGTTTTTACAAAGCCCCACAACAGAGAGAGAGAGAGAGAGAGAGAGAGAGAGAGAGAGAGAGAGAGAGAGAGAGAGAATTAAATCAACAATACAGCAGTAGTTCCTGAGGGAAAGAATTGATTAGCTATCTACATAGACAAACACATTATGATATATATATATAGGAGAGAGAGAGAGAGAGAGGGGAGAGAGAGAGAGAGAGAGAGAGAGAGAGAGAGAGAGAGAGAGAGAGAGAGAGAGAGAGAGAGAGAGAAATCAACAATATTGCAGTAGTTCCTGAGGGGAAGGATTGGTTGACTATCTACATAGATACAAACACATTATATATATAGGAGAGAGAGAGAGAGAGAGAGAAATCAACAATATTGCGGTAGTTCCTGAGGGTAAGGATTGGTTGACTATCTACATAGATACAAACACATTATGATATATATAGGAGAGAGAGAGAGAGAGAGAGAGAGAGAGAGAGAGAGAGAAAGAGAGAGAGAGAGAGAGAGAGAGAGAGAGAGAGAGAGAGAGAGAGAGAGAGAGGAGAGAGAGAGAGAGAGAGATTCTGAAAAGATTTTCCTCAACTGAAATAAAAGTTGCATGAAATATAGTTGAAAAGCCCTTCTCCATATCTCCACCCAGAAACTACGTTTTACGGTCGCGTCATATACGATGCCTCCAAACCCCTCTCCTTTCCCTTTCCCTTCCAATCTGTAAATGGAAGAATAAAAAATCCTTCCCTGTCGCGTTGTGACATTATATGATTCGTATATCTTCTAAGAGGAAGGTCTTGATCGCTTTAGAGGCGGCTGGGCTCTCCATGGACAAGGAGGCTAAAGAGATATATGTAGGCTTGAGAAAGTCTAAATATTCTCTCTCTCTCTCTCTCTCTCTCTCTCTTCTCTCTCTCTCTCTCTCTCTTCTCTCTCTCTCTCTCTCTCTCTCTCTCTCTCTCTCTTTTCCATCCTTCATCTTTGATTCAACTCCATGAATGTAAGACTGCTTTTGCTTTTAAATTCATTACATTGATAGCCTCATGCTTGAAGTTACCATAATTCACTGATACTGTTATTATATTATTGATTTTCATGATGAGACAACAGAGTACTGGCTTTCACAATATCGATTATATCATCTTTTATTTTCTTATCAAAATCATCATCATCATCATCTCCTCCTACGTCTAATGCCACAAAGGGCCTCGGTTAGATGTCGCCAGTCGTTTGTATCTTGAGTTTTTAATTCAATTCTTTTCCATTCATCATCTACTTCACGCTTCTTAGTCCTCAACCATGTAGGCCTCGGTCTTCCAACTTTTGTAGTGCCTTGTGGAGCCCAGCTGAACGTTTGGTGAACTAATCTCTCTTGGGGAGAGCATACCCAAACCCCTTCCATCTACACTCTATCATGATCTCATCAACGTATGGTACTCGAATAATCTCATATAGTTTCATTTCTAATCCTGTCCTCCCCTTTACCTCCCTATATTCTTCTGAGGGCTTTGTTCTCAAATATACTAAATCTATTGGAGATTGTTTCATTGTCATCACGCATGTCCTTAGAGTAACACCGATCTCACATAACTGATATATAGTCTGATTTTTATATGTACAGTATGCAGGCGATTTGATTTGCAAATTTTACTTAACATAGCCATTGTATGATTTGCTTTTTCAATCTTTCACTAGAGACTAATTCCAAAGACCCTGTAATGGAGATCATAGTTCCTAAATACTTGAATGCTTCTACCTCATTAATCCTTTCTCCTTCCAATGACATTTCACCTTCTATTGCATAGGCCTACCCCATTCTCATCATCTCTGTCTTCCTTCTATTTATCTTCAGCCCAATCTCGTATGATATTTCATGCATTCTGGTAGCAAGCATTGCAAATCCTTTGGTGTTCCGTTAACAAGGGCAGCATCATCAACATACTTTGGGTCTGCTAAATCCCTATCACAAATCCAGTCCAATCTTTCTCCACCATCTCTGTCTGTTCTATGCATTGCAAAATCTATGAGAAGGATAAACAACATAGGTGACAACACATTCCCTTGGAGTACCCCGCTGTTCACTGGAAATTCAGTAACCTTCTCATATTACTTAAATACCAATGTAAATCTTATTCTCAGAAGGATAAACAACATAGGTGACAACACATTCCCTTGGAGTACCCCGCTGTTCACTGAAAATTCAGTAACCTTCTCATATTACATAAATATCAATGTAAAGCTTATTCTCACAACTTCAATGCTAAAGTATCACATACACAATTTTTCTGATAACGTAGTAATATTTTATCACAACATTGGTGATTGTTCAGTAGTTATTTCCACTACTTGAGTGTATAGTTAGTTAATTTCGCCACACCAGTTCACAGCGCCATGTTTCGTCAGCAATTTTCCATCACATCAACGCCTCCTCAGCATATCAATACTGAAAACCTCATCTCATCAGCGCCGTTTTAGCGCATAATTTATGTCATCAGGCCTAAATTAGTACTCAAATAGAGGTAGTGCACGACTATAACCTTAACACATTAACTAGAACTGTTCAACTTTAACCTTATCACACAAATACTACCTAGTACCGTTAAAATTAACTCGAGCACTTCTACGCACGTTGGGAATGTGTCGCCAGCACACATCTATCAGTGCACTGTAGGTATTACAGAAGGGTTCTTGCAGTTTACCTTCCGCTCCAAGCGGCACCCACTTTTCAGCTTTCAACTTTACCTCCGTTCCCAATTGTTTTCTTCCATTTTGCTGTCCAACATCTTTCGGTGCTAAATCACCTCCTCAATCCCTTAGATAAGTCACTTGG
The DNA here is from genome assembly GCF_036898095.1 of Palaemon carinicauda. Taxonomy (NCBI): domain Eukaryota; kingdom Metazoa; phylum Arthropoda; class Malacostraca; order Decapoda; family Palaemonidae; genus Palaemon; species Palaemon carinicauda. The sequence continues at coordinate 20,299,052 of NC_090759.1, forward strand.
CCAGACTTCACAGAATGATATTGTAGTATTACGAACTCCATAACATCCGCACTTCCTTACACTAAAGCTTTCATCATAAAATTATTCGGGCAAACAATGTTTTCACTTTAGTTCAAATAGCGTCAGTATAGCAATGCTGACGCAGTAAGTAACTTCGGTACATCAATAATTTCATTGTACTTGAAACGTCATTAACATCGACGCTTCTGTAGTGCTTAACATAATGCCGACACATCAATTCTTTCACCTCAAGTAAAGTCAATATATCAATGTTTTTATTAAATAAAAAACGTCAGCTTATAAGCTCATACAATATATTTCAAATAATACTAAAATATTAAATCCGTTGAATTACAAATAGCGACAGCAAATAAACACTGACGTGGAAAATAACTTCAGCAATTCAATCTTTTCACTTGACATCCAAAAACCTCAGTACATCAATAATGACATATCAAACAACTTTGGCACACTAATACTGTCTTTATCTTTTAAATAACAGCAGCATATCTATGGTGACATGTTAAATACCGCCAGCACACAAATGATGAACTTGTATATAACTTAGCACATTAATGCTTTCTTTAAATTCAAATAATGTTACCACATTAATGCTTTCTTTACATTTAAATAATGTTACCACATCAACGCTTCCTTTAAATTTGAATAATCTTACCGCATCAATGCTTTCTTTAAATTCAAATAACCTTACCACATTAATGTTTTCTTTAAATTCAAATAACGTAACCAAATCAATGCTTACTTTACATTTAAATAACGTTACCACATCAATACTTTCTTTATATTCAAATAACGTTACTACATCAATCCTTTCTTTACATTCAAATAACGTTACATCAATGCTTTCTTTAAATTCAAATAACGTTACTACATCAAGGCTTTCTTTAAATTCAAATAACGTTACTACATAAATGTTTTCTTTAAATTTGAGTAACGTTACCACATTCAAGCTTTCTTTAAATTCAAACAATTTTACCACATTTATGCTTTCTTTAAATTCAAATAATGTTACTAAATTTATGCTTTCTTTAAATTCAAATAACGTTGCATTAATGTTTACTTTACATTCAAATAAAGTTACCATATTAAGCCTTTCATAAAAATCTAAATAACGTTACAACATCCATACTTTCTTTAGATTCGAATAACGTTACCAAATCAATGTTTTTAATTCAAATAACGTTACTACAATAATGCTTTTCTAAAATTCAAATAACGTTACCACATCAATGTTTTCTTCAAATTCAAATAACGTCACTACATCAATGCTCTCTCTAAATTCAAAAATCGTTACTACATCAATGCTTTCTTTAAATTCAAATAACTTCACCACATCAATACTTTCTTTATATTCAAATAACGTTACAACATCAATGTTTTCTTTAAATTCAAATAACGTTACTATATCAATGCTTTCTATAAACTCAAATAACTTCACTACAGCAATGCTTTCTTTAAATTCAAATGTTACTATAGCAATGCTTTCTTTAATTCAAATAACGTTACCACGTCAATGCTTTCCCTATAATCAAATAACGTTAATATAT
>NC_090759.1:20305619-20308119 GCF_036898095.1 Palaemon carinicauda
TCACTGGTACCACGAAAATTTCGTCTTACTATATTCATTTATTTTCATATTTTACTTAACTAAGTCTTCCATTGCATTTTTGACATAAGGATATTGCTATTTTTAGAAGTGTTTTGTCTAACAATTAAATATTATAGACTTAGTCTGTTTATGTTTTTTATAAATTTCTCTGTATTTCTTATGAGCATAAACATTGCACCAAAAGTTGGTATGGTCACAAGAGCAAAACAAACATGTACTCGAAACTTTCTCTCACTTCTTTGTAAAAGCGAGAAGTTACGTTGAAAGATGACATGCGTACTGCACCGCACCTAACTTCCGGAGTAGTTTGAAAAGTATATCTAAAAACGAAGTGAACTCACCTAGTGTTGATGTTAAATAGTATACTCCAAGTATTTGGGCGCCATTGGTAGAAGGCCGTTGTGAAAAGGGACCCGATATAACCACGAACACTTCACACGCACTCATTCCCATATAACATGAGAGTCCCCATCACTGGCAAATAACTAACAATGCTTAAAGCCATCATTTAAAAGCCAACAAACATTTTAAGTAAATTCGTCAGAGTATGCCGTGAAATCCGTCATTTTTACAATTCTCAAGTAAAAAAACTGCTTCGCAAATACGCGGAGAAAGTGTAAAAATTAAAAAAACCAAGAAAGAAGGTATCCAGATCTTTTCGTTCAGCAGCGAAGTTTCCTGAGCGCGAGTGCGGGTTGAGGCGGAGGTGCGGGCCCGTGGGTTGCCATGCACCGACTCTAGATGGTACACAGTCCACACCCTCGACAAGGCTACAACACCACCACCACCACCACGATGGCTGGGCAACCACTTCCCATCACTCACTTTATCATGCGCACACAAGCGCATTTCTCTCTCTCTCTCTCTCTCTCTCTCTCTCTCTCTCTCTCTCTCTCTCTCTCTCTCTCTCTCTCTCTCTCTCTCCATACATACACACGTGTTCTGCATTACTGCCCCATGCTTGTTGCATTATACGCATCTTTGAAATTCCTCACTTGCGAATATTCCTTAATAAATACCTTGTCATGATGATTCATTTTTTCAGATTTTCAATGTTAAAGATAGTTGTCCTTGGAACATCAAAAGTTTTAAATGGCAAGAGCTCAAGTCAATGCCACTCTAAGCACAAGGGGCCAACCGTTTCAATCTGCTACAGGTTCTTTCGATCGAATTCACTTTCAGTTACATTAATATAATGTTACTGGTTCAGAGTATAATGCAAAATTCAATTAGAACTAAGAAATAAACTCGGAAAATTACCATAGGCATATTAAGATGACATCAAAACACCCACCTCATTTCAAACAATAAGTATTTCTTCTGGGGCATATTATTTCAAACGATTATAAACAAAACCAAGATAGTAATACAGACATAGTAAATAAATCAATCTTATGATATATTCATTTTCATTTGTAACTTCAATTAATTGAAACCCATAAATACGTTTGTAATAATGATACACTCGCAAATCTCACCTCAATATATCTTTCCCAAAAGTACATTTAAGGGAATACAGATTTTTAAATACCCAAAGATGTACACTCAATATAAAAAAAAAAATGATAAGAGTATTGATTATACTAACATCAATAATAGTAATAATTTTCATTATAAATATTCATATTACAATATATGACAATATAAAATAAGTTCACTGAAAAACATACAATAAGTTCTCTCTCTCTCTCTCTCTCTCTCTCTCTCTCTCTCTCTCTCTCTCTCTCTCTCTCTCTCTCTCTCTCAAGCAAAACCATAATTGTTTTTCCCTGTAAAAAAAAAAAAAATAACGCTCTGAGGACTGATAATGGGATTTTTAACATAAATTTTGGTTGCCCTTGTCATTTTAAAATCAGAAACCCTAATAATAATAATAATAATAATAATAATAATAATAATAATAATAATAATAATAATAAATCTGTACAAGAGGAAACCCCTCCTAAAATCACCTTGAAAAGTAAGTTAAACAGGGCGTGCAACTTCCGTGGAGTGTCTAATAACAGCAGTATGCTAAGGCTAGACATCGCAAACCGGCTATTTCCATTGACGTCATCGAAATATCAGCTTTCAAACGTTTTCGATTGCATCCAAAATGTTTGTCGTTGGAGAAGACACAACAAGGTAAAATCACTGAAATGCTGGTACTTACGACCAAGAGAGGTGTAACGCTATTAGATTTATTAGTACCAGGGAGTAGTTTGTCTGCGAGGGTTTTCGTCACCAAAACTGATTTCCACCCCATTCCTTGACTCAAATTCCAACTGTGGGGTCACACTATAAAGAACAATAATGACGCTTCGTTGTTGAAGAGTAGTTTATGGGGCTAGGATGTAACCACCTTTTGCTCAAGAATAAAAATATTTGAAAGTCATTGGACCAAGTACATTGTAGCATAGGGAAATTATATTTGAAAAATCTAGACTAAAACGCCCCTTTTGCAGGACATTCTGTACGAGTTCGTAAACTTTTCAAGTGC
>NC_090759.1:20313119-20318119 GCF_036898095.1 Palaemon carinicauda
CGCAAATATATATAATCAATGTAGTTATTATATTCATAATAATTATAGAATATTAATAAAGGTAATAGGTTGGCTAAGGTACATACCACCCATTGAAATACTACCGCTACAGACTTCCTGGGTCCGTTGACTGGAGAGACACTACTTCGTTGGATCCCTATCTCTTTGGTTACGGCTCTTTTTTTCTTTTCCTACACATACACCGAATAGTGTGGCCTATACATTCCACATTCTCTTCTGTCCTCATACACCTGACAAGATTGAGATAACTAAACAATTCTTTTTCGCTCAGGAGGTTAACTACTGCAATGTAATTTTTCAGTGGCTACATTCCTTTAGGGAAGAGTAGAAGAGACTCGTTAGCTATGGTGACCAGCGCTTCTATGAGGAGGACACTCTAAAATCAAACCATTGTTCTCTAGTCACGGGTAGTGCCATAGCCTTTGTACCATGGCCTTCCATTGTCTTGGATTATAGTTCTTTTGCTTGAGGGTACACTCAGGCACGCCGTTCTATTTTATTTCTCTTCTTGTTTTTTTTTTTAAGTGTTTATAGTTTATATATGAACGATTTAATTGTATGTTAGTGTTATTAAAATATCTAATTTTGATTGTTTATCACTTCTCTTGTAGTTTATTAATTTCCTTATTTCCTTTCCTCGCTGGGTTACTTTTCACCGTTGGAGCCCTTGGGTTTATACCTTCTTGTTTTTTCAACTAGATTTTATAGCTTAATAATATTAATAATAATAATAATAATAATAATAATAATAATAATAATAATAATAATAATAATAATGATAATATAAATTTATATTCATATAAATATGTACAAATATGAGTAGATATTGATATAACGTGTATGTATATATAAATTCATATTCATATAAATATGTACAAATATGAGTAGATATTGATATAACGTGTATGTATATATATATATATATATATATATATATATATATATATATATATGTGTGTGTGTGTGTGTATATATATATGTATATATATGCATATATATATATATATATATATATATATATATATATATATATGGTTGCTTTGCTGATGATTCTCAATACTATCGATGAAATTATTATGATCAAAAGAAATCTTCACTCAAGATAAAGCCAGGCAAGAGCCAAATCCCGTTACTTTCCTTTAAGGATTTGCATAGCCACGTGTTTATACAATCAAAAACATTAGGATGAAAAAATAATTTCGAGTATTCTTCAGGTCCTGGTTTTCAGGACGATGAAATTTCCATTTAAATAAGAAGATATTTGGTTGGGGGTGATAAAAAAAATTCATTAAATTATAAGGGGTACGGGCGGACATGTTTAGAAATGAAAATGAAGTCAGTAGAGTATATTTAGTACACTAAATATTTGGGATGAAGAAAAAACGGAATTCACTAAAGATTTCAAAAAAATTGAAAGTAAACGAAGTGAGCACTCCGCGTGATATGGTTGCCAAGGTCATCCCAGTTGTATTATCACTTTTTTTTGTACAGATAATTTTCAATCAATAATATCTTTTTCGAATTAAAGGAAATTAAGGCGAGAGGATGATTCAAACCATATGCAAATGAAGCACAGAACAATGAAAGAAAAGTAAATGTATCGCCAAGATCCCCTTACCTAAATTCACACGGAATACGTAAGCCCTCCTTGCTATGTGATACTTCCTTGGCCCCTCCAAGAAAAGACGTACGCCATCTGAAAGCAGAAATTATCAACAGTGAGAATTTGAGATTTCATTATCACCTTACAGCAAGAATAATTTGAATGTGACTAAAGAGAGAGATGGGTAAATAGAGCCTCTTGAAGACATCTCCCTTAACAAGATTAAGAGCGCCCTATTCACGAGCTCTCTCAAAATCACAGTGGATAGACAGGGACATAACAATTCGAGATTGAAAGTCAACTTCAGACTAAGATTGGGAAGCGAGTGGAGAAACGAGCCAATACTCCGTTTCTTTATCAGCTTATCAAGGGAGGTGCAAATACTATTGAAATATTTCAAGAGTTCATTCAGGATAATACAATTACTTTTCAAAAATTTCGATCTACAATCTTGAGTACGTCAGCATCTCCTTTAAGTTATGAAATGATTACTCTTATATTATCCAATTCTACTCTATTTTGTGGTGGCCTATTGGAAATGTCCCTGCTGGGAGTTCTGCTGGACGGCTGATAAGAGTCCCGCTCAACCTAGATAGTTTACTGTAGTGTCAGCAATCTCACCATCCTTATAGGCTTAGGATAGGGGTTTTGGAGGAGCCTGAAGGTCTACTTGCTGGGTGGTGAGGGGGTTTGGTCGCTGATCACATAGATATATGGTCACCGTCTCTTGCCTCTGCCATTCAAGAGTGACCTTTAAATATTTAAACAGTGTTTTAAGGAGCCAGTTTCAGAGGGATGGGCTGAATTTCATTAGAATCAGCAAAGACAATACTGAAGAAATACAGACTCGAAAAAGGGAAAAGATTTGGATGTCAAGTTATACTTTAGTATAAAAATAATTCTCTAAAACCTTTTCATCAGTCTCAAGACGAGAAATTCCTATAGTCCCTCTTATTTAGGTACTGTGATAAATATTAAATAAGAGACCCACAAAACACATTGAGCTTGAAAAAAAATAAAACCAAATCACTAAGCAAAAACATATATCTAGTATTAATAGTGTAAATGTACTGCAGATCATAAAGCCTAGAGGGGACCATTCCTATCTGTAAAACATAGATAATTTAAAAACAGTTGCAATTAATACAACATTTTCAATAGGGTTTATACTCCTTTTTTGAATTTACAAAGACGCCCTTTATAAAATTTGATGTAAACTTTGATAAAATGATCCAAATATCTATGATTCAAAACACTTGTAAAAGTAAGTACATTTTGAAGGGGTTCAATCAAATGCCTGGTTATACTGGATACAAGCATAAAATGGAAGAAAGTAAAATTCATTGTAATAATATTCTTCAAAGAAAAGGCGCTTCTAGTTGAAAAAGCATTGTATTGGGATACTTCCAAGTATTATGTTGTCCCGATTACATTTATGTGTCCGTATTACATTTGGGCCATACAACCAACTGGGCCGGAGGTGCCATATAAAATACTTATTCATTTATGAGATTACTATTTTGGGAAAGGTTATTTACACGTTAATAACTTGTAAAAATTCTTATAACCACAACAACAACAACAACAACAACAATAATAATAATAATAATAATAATAATAGTAATAATAATAATAATCATAATAATATTAATGATAATAAAAATAATGACAATAATAATAATAATAATAATAATAATAATAATAATAATAATAATAATAATAATAATAATATAGAAGTAGTAGTAGTAGTACCCACACAAACCATACTCCCCTTAGAAGCAATACTTCTCTTCGATGAAACAGCAGCCTGATAATGACGAGTAGCAAAACAGAGACTAATCATTATTTAAACTAAATCAATATTCCTTATGCCAAGAGTATTATTAAACCTTTCCATCCAAGACAGATAATTTATATGTGAAATAAAAAAAAATGTAATTAAAAAAAAAAAGAAATAAAAAATCAAGCATAAATTTGCCCAACCATAAAAATATTGTTTAGATAAAACACAAACAAGAGCAGAAAATACAACACAAATTTATACACCAATACTGGTGCCCGAAGCCATTCCAAATAACAGTGGGCGTCTAAAGCTTATACTAATCGATTCTATGACAGAAATGCGACAGGGCATAAAATGAGCAAACGGAAGTGTGTAAACAAGCGTAAAGAAACTCGCTATTGAACACAAACGCACATGACAATAATAAGGCAAGACACAAGGCCGTACTAATGCAGGACGCTTGGCCATACTAATGCAAGACACATAACTGTACTAATGCAAGACGCTTGGCCATACTAATGCAAGACACATGGCTGTACTAATGCAAGACGCTTGGCCATACTAATGCAAGACACATAGCTGTACTAATGCAAGACGCTTGGCCATACTAATGCAAGACACATGGCTGTACTAATGCAAGACGCTTGGCCATACTAATGCAAGACACATGGCTGTACTAATGCAAGACACATAGCCGTACTAATGCAAGAAACATGGCTGTACTAATGCAAGACGTAAGAATCGACAATAATCGTAAATGTTGACGCAATGGAATCTATATTGCCCCCATTTACACGACCTCCAGAGCACAATAAATATGAATATCAATCATCGGTTGCACGAAACGTTATAGTTGGAGGTCGAAATGTTAAATGGTGAAGTACTTTTTCAAAAGCTTTTAAACAGAGTTAAATGGTATATTTTGCCATCAGGAAAATAAGAAACTAAATAATTACAGAACAGTAGTTAACCTCTCAAGTGAAGAACAATTTTTCGGTTATCTTAGTGGTATCAAGTGTCGGAGGAAAAAAGAAAATGTAAAAAAAAAAATAGGACAACTTTTCAGTGTACGTGTACACAAAGGAAAATGAGCCGTAATCAGAGGGATACAATACAGTATTATAACCAGTCAAAGGATCTCTCTCTTAGCGGTAGTCAACATACATTATATCTAAATAATATATATGTAAATATATATATATATATATATATATATATATATGATTATGTATATATACACATATATATATATATATACATATGTGCATTATATATGCATGCATACATACATATATATATATACATATATATATATATACATATATATTGTATGTAAATATATATATATTATATATATATACATTATATATATATGCAGTATATAATATATATATATATATATATATATATATATATATATATATATATATATGTATATATATATATATACATTATATATATATATATGCAGTATATATATATATATATATATATATATATATATATATATATATATATATATATGCATAAATTTACGTAAATTCTGAGAAAAAGGCGCCTGACAGTATGAAGATACACTTGAAAAGAAGAAAG
>NC_090759.1:20325619-20330619 GCF_036898095.1 Palaemon carinicauda
CACTCACACCCACATATATATACATATATATATATATATATATATATATATATATATATATATATACTGGTCGTGAAGTTCGTATGATTGGCCTTGATTTTAGTGCTGTCTTTGACCGTGTTAATCATGAGGCCCTTGTTTTCAAACTGAAACAATTGGGAGTGGGTGGGTCGTTTCTTAGCATTATTATTGATTTTTTAAGTAGTAGATCTCAAAGAGTAGTTGTTGATGGGCACCATAGTGAGTATAGGAATGTGATATCCGGTGTTCCACAGGGTAGTGTTCTTGGCCCATTACTTTTCATACTATATACACATGTCATGTGGTTTGGCCTAGAAAATAAGCTTGTTGCATATGCAGATGATGCTACTCTCTTTGCATCAATTCCATCCCCTGAATGTAGACCTGGGGTTGGTGAATCCCTTAATAGAGATCTAGCTAAAATTAGTGCATGGTGCAAGTTATGGGGTATGAAGTTGAATCCTAACAAAACTCAAAGTATGATTGTAAGTAGGTCAAGGACGGTGGCTCCTCAACATCCGGATCTCAGTATTGATAATGTTTCTTTAAATTTGTATGACTCTTTCAAAATTTTAGGTGTGATTCTCGACAGCAAATTTACTTTTGAGAAACATATAAGGTCTGTGTCTTCTTCAATTGCACAAAAAATTGGCTTATTGAGAAAGTCTCTTAAGATATTCGGTGATCAATCTATTCTGAAGAAGTGTTTTAATTCTTTTATTCTACCTTGTTTTGAGTATTGTTCTCCTGCCTGGTCTTCAGCTGCTGATTCTAATCTTAATTTGTTGGACAGAAACTTACGGTCTATTAAATTTCTTATTCCTGATCTAGATATTAATCTCTGGCACCGTCGTTCAATTAGTTCATTATGCATGTTGCATAAGATTTTTCATGACTCTGACCATCCTTTACATTCAGATCTCCCTGGACAATTCTATCCTGTTCGTAATACTAGGCTGGCAGTTAATTCTAATAGCCAGGCCTTTTCCATCATAAGACTCAATACCACGCAGTACTCTAGAAGTTTTATTCCAGCTGTTACCAAGTTGTGGAATGATCTTCCTAATCGGGTTGTTGAATCAGTAGAACTTCAAAAGTTCAAAGTTGGAGCAAATGCTTTTTTGTTGACCAGGCGGACATGAGTCTTTTTATAGTTTATATATGACATATTTGTTTTTGAAGTTGTTCATAGTTTATATATGACATATCTGTTATGACGTTGTTACTTTTTTTAGAATGATTTACTGTTAATTTGTTCTCTTCAGTTATTTATTTCCTTATTTCCTTTCCTCGCTGGGCTATTTTTCCCTATTGGAGCCCCTGGGCTTATAGCATTTTGCTTTTCCAATTAGGGTTGTAGCTTGGATAGTAATAATAATAAATATATATATATATATATATATATATATATATATATATATATACACACACATATATATATATATATATATATATATGTATGCATATATACTGTATATATGTATATATATATATATATTGTACCCAAACACAAATGCATTATGTCCATGTCCGGTACCAAATGAGGAGACAAATCCCAAAAAGATTAAAGGGAATTTAAATTAATGCTACAAATAATTTCAAGTCCAATAACCCAATATTTCTATCAATATAAGAAGCTTAGAAGAAAGAGAGATTTCTCGTAAAATAACAAATCATTCAATATAAAAAAAAACGTGACAATTCGAGAACAACAAATAAGCTAGACACTAAAACTCCAGATTATAAAAAAAAAAAAAAATTATCAAATCACTCCTATCTACAAAAGGAGAAATAAAAAATAACAACTTACGACTCTGTCCCCCTTTCATACAAAGGTATTTGCGTGAGAAGTTACAATAAAATACATTTTCATTCTCTTAAATTATTTCCGGCACGAGTCTGCTGTCATTCCTTCAGTTGTCTTTCATAAATGCAAAGGCTAATGGGATGGGTATCATATGTCTTTGTCTAGGGGTTAAAGCAATATTTCTATAAAAGTATGTTTACACACACTAATTATCTATCTATCTATCTATCTATATGTGTGTGTGTTTATATATATACTATATCTACATATGTGTGTGTGTGTGTGTGTGTGTATAAGCTGCGGAACCTACTGTAAGGCCTAAGATTACAGGAACGGACGGAAAAAAGAACGAGAATTTCATTACATTTTCAGGATTATAAAAACCGAGAAGTCAGAGAATTTCCGAATTACATAACAGTTTCCAAAAAGGCTTCATGAGGCGAGAAGAGCGAATCTCTGGGCTATAAACGAATTCTAACAAAAATATTACTTATTATAGTAATAAGTCCTAAGCCACATGAGAGAGTAGAAACAAGAGAATGGCGATTTCAGATGTTCAGAAACTGCCTCTGATTCAATACCACCAAATGGGAAGACTGGGCTTAACCATCAGACTTGGTCAGAGATGCAACAGTTTTCTTTTCTGTTCATTTATCGAGAAGTAAATCAGTTCCACAAAGGAGGATATAATACCCAGTAATCAAACGAATCTCTTAATTCAGTCCTATGTATAATTAATCTGAATTCATCAAAGTAATAAATTGTCTTCGGTTCAATCTTATCAAAGTGGAACAGTTCCAGTTATTGAAATACTTCCTTACCTTCATCAAAAAAACGTAAGTAGTAGAGAGAGAGAGAGAGAGAGAGAGAGAGAGAGAGAGAGAGGGGGGGGGGTTTATGTCATCCAAGGATTCAAAGCGCCTAAAAAGTTCTAATGACATTTACATTTTAAAGAGCAAAATAAAAAGTCAAAACTTGGTTAGCATAAGTTAACTTATCCACCTGGATTAGTCATAGCATGTCAAGCGAACGTAAATTTTAGACATAGTTACACATGTGTTTTTATTAGTTTTTTCCTCTAAACTATAAATATCAATAACCATGTAAAGTTAGTTTTTAGTGGTATCAAGTTCTTTATGTTATTCATTATCATTCAAACAACTGACTTGACCTTCATAAACATTTTCAATGTCATAAAATAAAAAACAAAGATGTAGAGCTAGTATACTGGATCAGTTCTTCTTACTCTGATCGTCTTTCAATGGCATTCTCTCTCTCTCTCTCTCTCTCTCTCTCTCTCTCTCTCTCCTTCCTTGCACGTTGCTCTTTACTGTAACATGATTTTCCCCCCTTAATTTAGGGATCATCTTTACGAATGCATTCCCTAACTTCAACAGGTATCAGTTCTTCCTCAGATCGTCTCTCTCTCTCTCTCTCTCTCTCTCTCTCTCTCTCTCCTTCCTTGCACGTTGCTCTTTACTGTAACATGATTTTCCCCCTTAATTTAGGGATCATCTTTACGAATGCATTCCCTAACTTCAACAGGTATCAGTTCTTCCTCAGATCGTCTCTCTCTCTCTCTCTCTCTCTCTCTCTCTCTCCTTCCTTGCACGTTGCTCTTTACTGTAACATGATTTTCCCCCTTAATTTAGGGATCATCTTTACGAATGCATTCCCTAACTTCAACAGGTATCAGTTCTTCCTCAGATCGTCTCTCTCTCTCTCTCTCTCTCTCTCTCTCTCTCTCTCCTTCCTTGCACGTTGCTCTTTACTGTAACATGATTTTCCCCCTTAATTTAGGGATCATCTTTACGAATGCATCCCTAACTTCAACAGGTATCAGTTCTTCCTCAGATCGTCTCTCTCTCTCTCTCTCTCTCTCTCTCTCTCTCCTTCCTTGCACGTTGCTCTTTACTGTAACATGATTTTCCCCCTTAATTTAGGGATCATCTTTACGAATGCATTCCCTAACTTCAACAGGTATCAGTTCTTCCTCAGATCGTCTCTCTCTCTCTCTCTCTCTCTCTCTCTCTCTCTCTTCCTTCCTTGCACGTTGCTCTTTACTGTAACATGATTTTCCCCCTTAATTTAGGGATCATCTTTACGAATGCATTCCTAACTTCAACAGGTATCAGTTCTTCCTCAGATCGTCTCTCTCTCTCTCTCTCTCTCTCTCTCTCTCTCTCCTTCCTTGCACGTTGCTCTTTACTGTAACATGATTTTCCCCCTTAATTTAGGGATCATCTTTACGAATGCATTCCCTAACTTCAACAGGTATCAGTTCTTCCTCAGATCGTCTCTCTCTCTCTCTCTCTCTCTCTCTCTCTCTCTCTCTCCTTCCTTGCACGTTGCTCTTTACTGTAACATGATTTTCCCCCTTAATTTAGGGATCATCTTTACGAATGCATTCCCTAACTTCAACAGGTATCAGTTCTTCCTCAGATCGTCTCTCTCTCTCTCTCTCTCTCTCTCTCTCTCTCTCCTTCCTTGCACGTTGCTCTTTACTGTAACATGATTTTCCCCCTTAATTTAGGGATCATCTTTACGAATGCATTCCCTAACTTCAACAGGTATCAGTTCTTCCTCAGATCGTCTCTCTCTCTCTCTCTCTCTCTCTCTCTCTCTCTCTCTCCTTCCTTGCACGTTGCTCTTTACTGTAACATGATTTTCCCCCTTAATTTAGGGATCATCTTTACGAATGCATTCCCTAACTTCAACAGGTATCAGTTCTTCCTCAGATCGTCTCTCTCTCTCTCTCTCTCTCTCTCTCTCTCTCTCTCTCCTTCCTTGCACGTTGCTCTTTACTGTAACATGATTTTCCCCCTTAATTTAGGGATCATCTTTACGAATGCATTCCCTAACTTCAACAGGTATCAGTTCTTCCTCAGATCGTCTCTCTCTCTCTCTCTCTCTCTCTCTCTCTCTCTCTCTCCTTCCTTGCACGTTGCTCTTTACTGTAACATGATTTTCCCCCTTAATTTAGGATCATCTTTACGAATGCATTCCCTAACTTCAACAGGTATCAGTTCTTCCTCAGATCGTCTCTCTCTCTCTCTCTCTCTCTCTCTCTCTCTCTCCTTCCTTGCACGTTGCTCTTTACTGTAACATGATTTTCCCCCTTAATTTAGGGATCATCTTTACGAATGCATTCCCTAACTTCAACAGGTATCAG
>NC_090759.1:20335619-20343119 GCF_036898095.1 Palaemon carinicauda
GACATACACGCCTACCCCGTGACGAGCCGAAGCTGCGACAAAGCCACCCATCACCCAACATTCACTCACGCCCCAACCAACGACTTCTACAGCCACTTACTACCGCCCATCGGTCGCAATTTTGCTACTACCACTACATATTCGGGGCAGCTGCGATGAAATGTGCCAAGGATTGCCAGCGGCCAAAAAATGTGTAAGTAGGCCATCACTCCTGGCGGTGGCCTTCCGTGTTTCTAATCTTTTCTTTTTACATGATGCAGGAACGGGCGTGCGATTTTTGGTAGACACGGGTGCTTGTCGTTCTCTTTTGCCAAGGGAACTCTTCAGGACATGACGTAGTCTGTCTATGTCTGCCGACGTCTGCCTGGTAGCTGCCAACTGATCTGCGATACCCTCCTACGGTTACGAGAACCTCACATTATTGTCTGGAATCGGTAAATTTAATTGGAAGTTTCTCGTTACTGACTGTCACATTGCCAATCCTCGGCACGGATTTCCTCTCTCATATCCACCTTCTGGTTGATGTCGCCCACTGACGATTGATCAACACAGACTCGTACTTGTCGATACCACTTCAACCCGCCCCCTCCAACCTCGCTCTCCACATCAGCGCACCCACGGATGCCTACGCCCACCTCCTCACGTCGTACCTGGAAGTTTTCCGTCCAGAACTTCGCCAAATGCCCAAGGCTCCTGCCAAGCACGGTATTTATCACCATATCAAGACGATGGGACCCCCAGTCTTCGCAAAATTCAGACGTCTGGCACCGGAACGATTGGCAGCCGCCAAACAGAAGTTCGCCAAAGTGGAGGAAATGGGCCTTTGCCAAAAGGCCTCCAGCCCATGGTCCTCACCCTTACACATCGTTCTGAAGAAAGACGGCTCCCTCCGTCCGTGCGGGGATTACAGGGGCCTGAACATGCAAACAGAACCAGATCACTACCTCCTCCCAAAAATCGCCGACGTGACCTCCAACCTGCACAAAGCGAAGGTTTTCTCCACGCTCAACCTCCTGAAGGGGTATTATCAGGTGCCTATGAACCCAGAAGACATCCCCAAGACTGCCATCACCACTCCGTTTGGTACATACACCTTCAATTACTCCTGTTTTGGTCTAGGTAATGCTGGGGCCACTTTTCAACGTCTCATGGATGGCATCTTAGGGGACCTCCCCTTCTGCGTATGTTATGTGCACAACATACTTGTGTTCTCTTCCTCAAAAGAGGAATACCTCCGTCACCTGCGCATTGTGCTCGACCGCCTGCAACAAAACGGCCTTGTAGTCCAGTACAACAAGTGTACCTTTGACGCCAACGAAGCGTCGTTCTTAGGGCACTGCATCACTCCTGAAGGAGTCCAGCCCCTCCCTGAGAAGGTAGCAGCCGTTCAGAACTTCCCCACGCCTTCGACCATCAAAGCTCTGCAGTAATTCTTGGGCATGATCAACTATTATCACCTTTTTCTGCCAGCCATTGCCGCCACTCTTGCTCCCCTCTATGCCTCCCTCAAGGGCAAGCCAAAAGACGAAGTGGGATCCCCTTCAAGAAGCGGCCTTCGGCAATGCAAAGAAGGCCTTATCAACTGCTGCAGCTCTCACTTTTCTTATCCCATTTGCCCCTCTACTTCTCTCCACCGATGCCAGCGATGTCGCTATTGGTGCAGTGCTCGAACAGGTGGTCAACAGCTCGCCCCGCCCATTGGCCTTCTTCAGCAGGAAACTGTCCAAGGCAGAATTGGGTTATTCTACCTTCGATTGCGAATTGCTGGCGGTGCACTTGGCTGTCCGTCACTTTCGCCATTTCTTAAAAGGTATGCCTTTCCTCATTTGCACAGACCACACGCCTCTGGTGCACGCCTTCACTCGACAGTCTGACGCTTCGTCCACCCGGCAATGCCGACATCTCTCCGCCGTGGCTGAATACAATTGCACCCTTCAACACGTCCCTGGGAAAATGAATCCGTTGCCGATGTCCTGTCAAGTAACACGTTGGCTACTGTTCAACTGGGATTGGATTACAACGCCTTGGCTGAAGCCCAACGACAGGATCCAGAGTATCAAGCATGTAGGACATCCTGCACATCCCTCCCTTGGGAAGACATCCCCCTCGACGACTCCAAGACCACCCTCCTCTGTGATGTCAGTACTGGTAGATCGCGGCCTTGGCTTCCTGTTCCCATGCGCCAACAGGTGTTTGATTTCATTCACGGCCTTTCCCTTTCCTCGTGCCGTTCTACTGCACAGCTGCTGAAGAACGAAGTTCATTTGGCACGGCATTTCTAAGAATTCTAAGAATTAGGTCCGTGCATGTACTTCTTGCCAAACTTCCAAAGTACATCGACACGGATTCAGGAGTGGGCACATTTCCTCAACCTCAGCATCATTTCACCCACATTCACGTCGATGTAGTAGGTCAGCTACCCACATCACAAGGACATCGTTACCTGTTTACCGTCATCGACCACTCAACTCATTAGCCTGAAGCCATTCCCATGGAAACTGCAACGTCCGCCTCATGGATTGCATGATTTGGTATCCCTGAGCATATTACTTCTGACAGGGGTACCACTTTCACCTCTCAATTTGGATATCATTAGCGAATCTCCTGGGCATCACCCTACATCAGACAACTGCCTACAACCCCGCTGCCAATGGAATGGTTGGACGTTTTCATTGCACCCTCAAAGCAGCTTTGATGTCCCGCTGCAAGGATTGCAACTGGTTTACTCAGCTTCCCTGAGTCCTCCTGGGACTAAGGACCACTCCCAAAGACGCCCTCGACGTCTCGGCAGCTGAAATGGTGTATGGCGACCCGTTGGTCGTCACTGCCGAATTTTTTCCTTCTGCAACCTCCTCCGACGATCTCCAGCGCATACGTCACGTCGTGGGAAAATTTACTCCATGCCACCTGACTTACAAGCCCCCAGCGAAGCATTACATACCGGCATACTTGCACTCTGCAATGCACGTCTTCCTACGCAACAACACTAGCAAGCCACGGGCCCTTTCCTTGTGATCCGACGCAGTCCGAAAGCATTCCTACTAAACATTCGTGGCAAAGAAGACTGGGTCTCCATTGATCGTCTAAAACCTGCTTATCTCCTGCCAGATGACCTGCCTACAGTTTGCCTCTCTAGATCAGGTCGCCCTATTCAACATGTACAGTATATCATTTTTAGGGGGTAGCCATGTACCAACCGTGTGTCACATGATCGTACATAGTAACGACATTTCATTTTGTGTATATATTATGCTTGTATCTTCGCTCTCCCCTCGCACTGATAAGAACCTGAAATAACATGTCTGTTTTTCTCACCGTTAACTGTTAACCGGTGCGGTGTCGGTTGAACATGAAATTGCCTGATATGTCTTTTATACCCTTTTCGCCTGGAGTTTATTTATATAAAAAAGGATGTTCTGTAATAGTTACTCAGTTGCTTTCATCCTGCCCTTGAGTCACAACCTTCTCTCGGCTCGTTACAACATCACTAAGAAGCGATGCATGGGGGTAACATTAACAAAGGAACAATCACATGGCGTGACGTAAAGTTACAACACCCTAGATCGGCTACTTAAGATCCTGTAGGGGAACAAGACTGGCTCTTCCTTCACCAGCACGCCCAGTGAAAAGGTCAAAGCAGGACCTCTCTCAGTTCCCCTCATCTCCCCTATCTTGGAGCGAGAACCCGCACAAAGTGCCGATGTGACTGGCACTTGTAAGCTTCAAGGACTGCTGTACACTTGGCTGCACAGCAGAAGGAGAGAAGTTGCCAGTTGGAGATTCTCATTTTTTCCTTCTACCCGAGAGGTGGGAGAATACCTTTAACTCCTGCTCGAGATATAAGAGGAATTTATCCAGATGCGTCCATGGGAGGACACCTGTCCAAGACTGAGTTCCCTTTTTGCAAACTGGGAAGTACCAGTCTACATTTCAACCATCCATTCTTCAAGAGAATTCTCATCCATAAGAGAATTAATATGTTCTAAGTTTTGTGTATCAACATAACTATAAATATTAATGTAATGTTAAATTTCAATCAGTAAAAAAAGGAAATAGAACGGCATTTTACCTGCAACCCACTCTTGAGGGAACGATATAAATGTAATCTTTTGCACTGAATTATTGTAAGATATTAACTACTCATTGAAACAAATAATACTAACATTAAAGAAGCTCTGAATAAATATTTCTGCTCCAAAGAGCTTCACACTGTAAGTGATTAGCCAAAAATCTTCCCTCATCACCACCTCACTGGCCATCATGGGGATGAACACTGGCCAAACCCCAGACATAATTGTTATGTCAGAAGCTTCTGTCCTGCAGCGGACTAGAAACACTTGCATTTGATGCGGTGGTGGTTGTTGTTATTTATATATATATATATATATATATATATATATATATATATATATATATATATATATATATATAATAAAAATATAGGTATGTAGTAGGTATATAGGTAGTATGTTGGCCAGGGCACCAGCCACCCATTGAGATATTACCACTAGAGGGGTATTGGATCCTTTGATTGGCCAGACAGTAATGCATTGGATCCCTCTCTCTGGTTATGGATTATTTTTTCTTTGCCTACACTTACACAGAATAGTCTGGCCTATTCTTTACATATTTTCGTCTTTCCTCATACACCTTACAACTATGAGATGCTAAACACTTCTTCACCCAAGGGGTTAATTACTGTACTACAATTTGTTCAGCGTACTTTCTCTTGGTAAGGGTAAAAGAGAGTCTTTAGCTATGGTAGACAGCTCTTCTAGGAGGACACTCCAAAATTGAACCATTGTTCTCTAGTCTTAGGTAGTGCCATAGCCTCTGTACCAAGGTCTTCCACTGTCTTGGGTTAGAGTTCTCTTGCTTGAGGGTGCACTCGGGCTCACTATTCTATCTTATTATTATTCTTTTTTCTTCCTCTTGTTTTTTTTTTTTATATGGTGTGTTGGGCAGGCTAAATAGAAGGGCCATGGACTCCTGGTGGTTTATCAGGACGTTGTCTTTTCCTTTTTCTGATTCTTTTTCTTCTCAAAACCATCCTTACTGTCCTCACTTCAGTTGAAGTGGCTATCCTGGACGGTATTTAGCCTTGCATGGTGTATCGGCTCCTCCATGTTGACCAGTTTTTCCGACTTTTTACTATAGTCTATGGGTATCATCAATCTCTTCATTTATAATTCTGTACATATTGTTTTTGTTATAATTCTTGTTAATTTAGTTTAAGTATGATGTCTTTTTTTTATTTCTATCAATTCTTATGCTGTCTGGAGACATTGAGCAAAATCCGGGACCAGTACGTCATAGATTTCGTCAATGTCGTCTTCTGTATTGCAATATTCGTGGTCTTCATGCAAATATCCAAGACCTTACAGTTGCGTCCAGACAGTATGATATTCTTTTGGGCTCAGAAACTTTGGTTTCTAATATGAGGCACTCATCTGAGCTCCTTATAACTGGTTTTAAGAAGCCAATAATGTTGAAACGTGATGCCATCCCTAGGGCCAGGGGAATGGTGGTGTACATTAGGACCGAGTATCCTGCTTCTCATAAGTTCTGCTATCAATGTGGATGTCATGAGATTCAGGTAATAAAAGTTTGAGGTAGGCATAACAACTTTTATTTGTGTTCGACCTACCGTAATCCAGACATAGATGATTCTATCTTCGATTGCCTTCTTATCATTATGGCTGAGATACAAGATGATGATAGAAAGGCTTCTTTTGTCTTTGTTGGTGATGTTAATGCTCACCATAGGGAGTGGTTAAGTTCTATCTCTCGTACTGATTGCCATGGCTTAAGAGCTTTAGACTTTGCCTCTGAATCAGGCTGTGAGCAAATCATAAATGAAGCTACTCACAGGTCTGGTAATTGCTTGGACCTCGTATACACTGACTCCCCTGGCGTTATAACTAGTAAGGTTGGTTCTCCAGTCGGGACATCTGATCATGCCTTGATTTCATTAGTAGTAAAGACTGAGCAGCCTGTCCCTGATATGTCATACTCTTGTAAAATTTATATGAAATCCCAAGCAGACTGGAATGGGATTTTGCATGATCTTTTATGCTTGAATTGGTCACAATTATATAGTAGTGTAGATCCTGTTGTCCCTTTGAATGAGAATCTAGTCAACATAATTGATAAACATATCCCTTCTCGTGTGCTATGATACCGAATGAAGGACAAATCGTGGTTCAATGATGATTGTAGATGTGCTTATTTGGAGAAGCAGGAGGCCTATCATCTTTGGAAGGGTAACAGATCAGATTTGACCTGGAACAACTATACTCAGCTTCGAGCTTTTTCTCAGAGAGTTTATGCCGCAACTGAAAAGGAGTACAATTTAACCATAAAAAAAAACACTTTCTGGTACAACTTTGGAACATAAATGGTGGTTACCCTTAAATCTGCATTCTTTGGTGTAGATGCAACAGTTCCTCCTTTACTTAAACCAGATGGCTCAGTCACTCACTGTCCAAAGGAAAAGGCAACCCTTTTGGCTGATGTTTTTGACAGTAAACAAAATAATGAAAAAGTTGAACTTCCTCATTCCTGTTTTCCTGAGGCTAAACTAACTAGTTTAGCTTTTCGATCTCGTGAGATTAAAGCTCTGTTGATGGACCTTGATGCTTATGGAGGTGTAGACCCAAATGGTATTTTTCCTTTGTTTTTTATAAAGACAGCAGATTTCTTAGCTCCAAAGTTATCTGCTATTTTGCACAAGTTAGCAGGAAGAGGAGCTTTTAGCACTAGTTGGAGAATTGGTAATGTTACTCCTCTATGTAAATGTGTTTGTGGTAGCTCAAGTCCCACTGATTACCACCCAATTTCCATAACTCCCATATTATCTAAAGCTTTTGAACGTCTTCTGGCAAAACGTCTTATAGGTTTGCTGAAGGTAATCATCTATTCCCTAGTTTGCAATTTGGTTTTCGTAAAGGCCTTGGAGCAATCTCCAATGCTGTACAGAAATCCCTAGATTGTGGTCAGGAAGTTCGTATGATTGTCCTTGATTTTAGTGCTGCCTTTGACCGTGTTAATCATGAGGCCCTTATATATATATATATATATATATATATATATATATATATATATATATATATATATATATATATATATATATATGTATATATATATATATATATATATATATATATATATATATATATACTATATATACACTATTATTTATACTGTTTCCTTGAAAAATTATTTACTACCTTTCTTAACCAATGCACTAATTAAGGTTACGTACCGTGTAGTATTGAGGTGGTGTCTGTCGAATCCAAAATGGTAGGAAACATATAAGTCGAAAGGTATAAGTATACTGCAGTGAAAGCCACCACTGTACAGAAAGGACAAGGGTATTCCTTACATAATTTCATCCTTAAACACTTAGTTTTTTTTGTAGTCTTGAGTTAACGCCGCCAGAAGAGTAGGTTCCCAACCTCATATGTATATATATATTGCCTTTTCTGCATGGGGTACCTT
>NC_090759.1:20348119-20358119 GCF_036898095.1 Palaemon carinicauda
ATCATATGTATATATGATTAGTCTCTAGTGCATTATCCTGCTCGATAGGGCAACGTTATTGTCCCTTGCCTCTGCCTCTCATGAGCGACCTTTAAAACTACACCTTTAATTGCTTACTTAAAGAGACAAAAAAGAAACATGGTCAGGTCACCACTTCCAAAAGCGGCTATATGAAAATCGGATATCTCATAATCATACATTTATCAGTTTTACAGGGAATTGTTCATATATCATATACTCTTACACTATCCACTCATCAACATTCATTCAAATTTATTATAAAATCCATATACCATAAACATTATCCATTTATGAACACTTATTAATATTAATTATAAAAACCATATATCATAAATATATCCATATCCCACATACATTATCCAATTACTAATATTTATTCAAATTTATTATAAAATCCATATATCATAAATATTATTCATTTATCTACATTTATTCAAATGTATTATAAACCTCTACAGGCAAATATAAATAGTTCACCTGATGAAGCACGTGAGGATGGAAAGGCTGCCCTTCGAAAACCAATCTGGAAAGTGAAGATTAAAGCAACAGAGCTTCAAATTCTTCACTCGTTTCTTTCTGATTCTTTCAAATTTCATCGTAAAAAAAAGAAAAATAATCGTCCCTTCATGGTTGAATTTCACTGGTCATGAGCCCTGCTTCACTTACTTTAATGTCATTGGAGTAGATAATAAACTTGAAAGTTAACTCGTCTCTCATTTAACCTTTACTATGACTTATTTTTATTATATTAAGCTGCATTGTGGATTAGAATGCATTTTATTTATGCTTTTGAGCTATAAAAGTTTAAAAGTCGATCACGAACGCCCTAATGACAGTGCCCTAGACCTAGAGACTGACCTTACATACAAATGATCAGCACCCAAGCTCGTTCCCCACCCAAGGTGGGACCAGGGAGGGACACGCAATGGCTGCTGATGACTCAGCCGGTAGAAGTATAAGATCCCCCAAAACCCGTATCCTTAGCTCACAAATATGGTGAGGTTGCACACATTACAATAACCTATCAAACTTGATCGGATCCCTAACCCCAGTCCAGCAGATTGCCAGGCAGCTATTCTTAGGCTTTTGAGCTATATAACCCTTTTACAAAAACATTCTGTACGAGGTCGAAAACTATTTAGGTGCCACACTATTTCAATATCCTTATCGTCCTTCATCAAGACTTCATAATCATATTGTTTATACTGTAACTCTACCATTCCAAAACACGATCAATGATTCTATGATACCTTTTTACATTCTATAATTTAATCATGACTTCATTATCACTGATAAACATCAAAATATTTGCACCATCACAATCCACTTACAAACCCTTTGGTTTCACATACAATTGCGTGTCAGGAAATAGTAAAGGCATCACCTTCTAAAGAAGACCACTACAAGCGATAAAACCTCAGTCTGTGTATATACATATATATTGTGGCGGGATGTTGCAAGAACAATACCCACACTCTTGAATCACTCTAACTGACAATAGTCTCCTCAACACAAACTTTCCCCTTACGTTATCAGTAGCGGGACTATTGGACGAAAGGGACATTAAAACAAAACAAAACCTTAATACTATATTCCTTACGTTATCAGTAGCGGGACTCTTGGACGAAAGGGACATTAAAACAAAACAAAACCTTAATACTATATTCCTTAAAACTAAAATAATTAACTAAAATAGACCACAACCAAAATGTAATAAGCATATATATATTATGTTGACAGCAAAACTGTCGTCCACAGAAAGCCGAACTGTCCTTTATGGCAAACTACCACAGCTCTGTGGGTAACATACTACACTGTGTTGCAATTTGCCACAACTGCCTCCCTGATTGGGGTAGTAGTTATCATCATCATCATCATAATCATCATAATCATCAACAACAGCAATCGAAAGTAAAGGTATCACCATATTAAGAACACCACTACAAGAGATAAATCTCAGTCTGTGTATATCCATATATATATATATATATATATATATATATATATATATATATATATATATATATATATATATATATATATAAATATACATATATATGTGTGTGTATATATATATATATATATATATATATATATATATATATATATGTGTGTGTGTATATATATATATATATATATATATATATATATATATATATATATATATAACGGATTTTGAGCGAAGCGAAAAATCTATTTTTGGGTGAGATGGCCATGTCGTCCTGATGGAAGTTCCTATAGGGTAGCTTCCAAGGGTATATTACAACTACGGCGATATTCCCAGAGAATTTACCTTAAGGTACCAGAATTCTAACTCCTGGAGCGAATATCCCTCCTGAAAGGGATATCGCGACATATCAGAGGACATATTCTTGACACGCCACATGGCAATCTGCATCCCGAACAGAGATTTCATCTCGCAGGGGGCGATTGGCAAGAAACGAATTCGGGAAAGAAAAAGGGGGAGCCGCTCCCAAGGCTCCCTATCTTCCGATTCGTATGCGTGCCTGGCGCCAATCCTGGCGCCATCTGTATTCCTTGTAGCGTACACGAGGTGCTACAGATACTGTATGTAGGGAGGGGTCCTACGGCCCTTTCTTAGAAAGGCAAGGACGGGTCCATCAGGACGACATGGCCATCTCACCCAAAAATAGATTTTTCGCTTCGCTCAAAATCCGTTTTTTGGGCTCAAGCCATGTCGTCCTGATGGAAGTATACCAGAGCATTACTGTATCTGTGGATTCTCAGAACGTGCCGTACTCCCCAGATGTAATTTTTCCCGGTCGACTAGACCTAGAGACCTAAGATGTTACCGTTATACATCTTTTCAACTAACTATAAACCATGTTAGAGCTTCCTGCCCCCTACAGGGAAGAGTCCTACTAGACTCTGGAAAAGTCTCGAAGAGTACATATACCTATGTATGAATACCAGGCAAGCTAATATAGTGGTCTCGCCCTATATTAAGTAAAGCATAGTTTGTAAAGAATCACTGCGTCAATATGAAATATCGACCAGTTCTCCGCACAATACTTGTATTGGACAAAGGTTTTATATCCGCATAGGAGGAAAACCAATGCAACATAGCTTGCATAAAGGAACAATTCTATTAGAATTATCCCAGAAAAGGTACATAGAATGAATACTCAATTATACCAATAAATTGACACAGGTGAAGGAGACGCAAGGTTCTCAAGAACCAGTTTATTGACAGGCAATAAATAGACAGGTTAACCACAATTATATATATATATATATATATACATAATAAGAGGATAACCCAAAACTTTAAGCATAAGTATGATAGTAAACAGAACTTGTTTGTCTGAAAGAAAAAACATTAAATGCCACTTTTAAGATACCGAGGTATCAAAGTCATAAAAGTATGTATTACAAATCAATGACATTAGCGTTAGAAACGCTCGCCACACATGTCTGCACTTATGCTAAGTTCACCTTCGGAAATGGAACAGTCTACATGGGCAACACAGTGCCCTCACTTAGTTTGTAGTACAGTATGTAACTACACACTCACCCAGGAATTAATCGTCCCAATTAAGACCACTGTTCCTCGCAGAGTTAAACAGTAGGGTTAACACCGCGACCCACTCCTACCACAGATCTCTTTAGTTCCTCTACTTGCTTCGCATAGTGGCGAAAGAACACTCTGGAAGACTTCCAGCCAGTGTATGAACGGAGATGTTCAAAATCCATACAATTAAAGAAATTTAAGGATGAGGCAACTTTCCTCGGATCGTGACCTGCGGGTGTACTGTCAGGATCCGCTCTGCGAATAAAATATGTGATTTTCGCTCTGAGTTGATTCAGAGATAAATTTGAGCCTGATGTTTCTCCCCTGAATAGTTGACCACCCTTGAAGTCTGAAGTTCTATGAAGATAGACCTTTAGGCATTCTACTGGACATAGAGATGCATCTTCTTTCAGAGGGCAGATTCTCCAGGGACCCCACCTGTTGGTGGGTAACTCATTCTTGGCGAGAAACGTAGGATCCGGAAACAGGTTCAGTTCTCCCCCATCCAGGAACTGAACACGACCTGCCTCTCTCGAGAGGGCTACAATCTCACTAACCCTGGCCCCGGACGCGAGTGCAAATAGGAAAATAACTTTTTGTGTCAAATCCTTTAACGCACACTCTTCATTGCTCAACAGAGAAGCGAAATGAAGAACTTGTCTAAAGACCATGAAATGGGCTTTGGAGGTGCTGAAGGTCTGAGCCTAGCGCAGGCTTTCGGGACTTTATTAAAGATCTCGTTACCTAGGTCGACCTGGAAGGCATATAGAATGGGTCTTGTCAAAGCAGACTTACACGCTGAAATCGTGTTAGCTGCCAATCCTTGACCATGGAGGTGGAGAAGAAAGATGAGCAGAAGTCTGTCAAGATCTCCTGCGGATTCTTCGCCTTGTCAAAAGGCCATCCATTTTCTCCAAGATGACTCATATTGCCTTCTAGTAGATTTGCACTTATACTCCTCAAGGAAGTCTATGCTGGCTTTCGAAATCCCGAAACGCTTTCTCACCGCTAGGGAGAGAAAATCATGAGCTGCAGGGTCCGGGTTTTCTGTAATGAAGCGCAGACAGTTGACTTCTGGACTCGCTGGGTCAGAACTGGATCTGGTAGCAGTACAAACTTCAGCTACAGTTCCAATGCCAGGGGGAACCACACGCTGTTCGGCCACTTGTGGGCCACTATTGCCGCTACCCCTTGAAGGATCTCAGTTTGTTGAGGACCCTCAACAGAAGGTTGTGAGGAGGGAACAGATAAATCTTGGACCATCTGTTCCAGTCGAGGGACATTGCGTCCACTGCTTCCGCTAAGGGGTCCTCATACGGGGCACATACAGGGGCAACTTGTTGTCTTTCGTCGCAAAAAGGTCTATCTGCAGTTCTGGGACTTGATTCAGAATGAAGGAGAATGATCCTGCGTCTAAGGACCATTCCGACTCTATCGGTGTGAACCTGGATAGAGCGTCCGCCGTCACATTGCGGACTCCTTGAAGGTGAACTGCCGACAGGTACCACTTCTTTTTTTTCCGCCAATCGGGAGATGGCCAACATCACCTGGTTGAGAGGTGGTGACCTCGATCCTTGTCGATTCAAGTATCTCACAACTACCTCGCTGTCCATCACCAACCTTATGTGGATCTAGTGACGCGGGGAGACTTTCTTTAAGGTAAGGAGCACTGCCATAGCTTCTAGAAAGTTTTATGTGAAAGGTCTTGAATAGCTTGGACCAAGTCCCCTGGACTTTTTTCCGATGAGAGTGACCTCCCCATCCCTCCTTCGAGGCGTCTGAGTGAATCGTCACCGACGGGGGAGGTGGCTGAAGAAGAACCGACTTCTTTAGATGTCTGGCTTGGGACCAAGGCCTGAGAAGAGTACTTAGCCGAAGCGGCTGGTCTTCTCAGATCTCTTCGCGCGTTTGATGCATAACTTCTCCAAACTCCGATTGCATCCTTTAGCTGTGCTCTTAGCACTGGGTCTGTCACCGAAGCAAACTGGAGAGAGCCCAGTACCCTCTCCTGCTCGCGTCTTGATATCCTTTCGGAATCTAGAAGTCTCTTGACAGAACCCGCTATCTCCTTCCTTTTCTTCGCCGGGATGTAGAAACGGTGTGACAAAAGGTCCCAGTGGATTCCCAGCCACTGGAACTTTTGAGACGGAGAAAGTCGAGACTTTTTTCTGTTGATCTTGAAGCCTAGGTACTCTAGGAACTGGATCACTTGACTGGAAGCTTGCAAGCATTCTGTCTCGGATGCTGCCCACACCAACCAGTCGTCCAGGTAGGCTACTACCTGAATTCCCTTTAGGCGTAATTGTTTGAGAGCTACGCTCGCAAGCTTCGTAAAAATCCTTGGGGCTATGTTTAGCCCGAATGGCATGGCTCCGAAGGGTATAGTCTTCGTTGTAGCCTGAACCCTAGGTAGGGGGAGAGTCGATGGCTGATTGGAATGTGCCAATAGGCGTCTGACAAGTCTATAGAGACGGAATATGCCCTCTTGGGCAGTAAGGTCCTTATGTGTTGCAGAGTTAGCATTTTGAATTTACAATTCACTATGAACTTGTTGAGTGGCGACAAGTCCAGAATGACTCTGAGCTTTTCCGAGTCTTTCTTGGGAACACAAAACAGCCTCCCTTAGAAATTGATGGGCTTCACCCTTCGGATCACCTTTTTTCTCCAACAGTTCTTGAACGTACTCCTCCATAACGGGGGTGGAGTGTTGGAAAAACCGAAGGCACGGGGGTGGAGTGCTGTACCAGCTCCAGCCCAGTC
Organism: Palaemon carinicauda; assembly: GCF_036898095.1. NCBI lineage: Eukaryota > Metazoa > Arthropoda > Malacostraca > Decapoda > Palaemonidae > Palaemon > Palaemon carinicauda. The sequence continues at coordinate 20,354,433 of NC_090759.1, forward strand.
CATTCTTGAGTAGGCTGTGGGCCCAGGGATCGAAGGTCCACTGATCCCGAAATTTCAGAAGTCTCCCTCCTACCGGTATCACCTCACTTGGACTGCCGTCCTGAGGTCTTGCCTTCCTGACCACGACCACCCCTGAATCCCCTTCCCCTTGAGGGGCGTCTAGACGAGCCTCTGGCTGATCCTCTAGGCTTTGCTCGAAAGGAAGTAGACTGCCCTTCGAACGCTGGGGTGAATGCCGTGGACTGTGTCGACCCGGCCTGGGGTACCCACTGAAAAGTGGTCGGGGTTTGTGCCACGATCTGGGGCACTGGGGGCAATGGCAATTGCAGTTGCTGTTGCTGTCTAACAGGCTTGGCTGGCCGAGACGGTAGCCTAGTCCTCATAGTCTTCCTCTTTGGTTGAGGACCCTCATCCGGGGAAGACTTTCTTTTGATAGCCAGGCCCCACTTCTGGAGAAGGTTTCTATTCTCCAAGGCGGCCTTATCAACAACTTCTTTGACCAAGTCGGTAGGGAAAAGATCTTTTCCCCAAATGTTGGAGGAGATTAGTTTCCTTGGCTCGTGCCTCACCGTAGCCGAGGTGAACACGAACTCCCTACAAGCTCTCCTTGCCTTGACGAAGCCATAAAGGTCCTTCGTCACTGTGGCCAGATGAGTCTTGGCCACCACCATGAACATTTCATGGACCTTGGGGTCACTTGCCATCGTCTCGAGAGTAGTCTGAAGAGACATTGAGGCAGCCAGTCTTTCTTTTGTCTCGAACTCTCTTCGCAAAAGAAAGTCAGACAGCTTAGGGAGGTCCTCGCCGAACTGACGTCAGGCAATATCAGCCTCCAACTTTCCAACTGAGAACGTAAGATGGACGTCCTTCCAGTCTTTGTGGTCCATAGGCAGGGCCAGCGACAAGGGTTTACACTCCTCTAGGGAGGGGCAAGGCTTGCCGGCCTCGACTGCTTTTAGTACAGCCGCAAACCCTTTCTGTAAAAAGGGGAAGGCTCTAGTAGGCGAGGACACAAAGGAAGGGAGCTTCCTGTTCAATGCGGCTACCTTTGAGTTAGAGAAGCCCCTCTCTTTCATCGAGGATGAAAGTAGAGCTTGAGCCTTAGCATGGTCCATCACTATGACCTCCTTCGGCTCTGTCTCCTCCTTTGAAGCTGGTTCCTTCCTCAGCCGGACATAACAGTCCGGATATGATGCCTTGCTGGGCCAGAATTCCACCTCCTCCAGGGGAACTGAGCCCAGCTTATCCGAGATGACGATCTTTCCAGTCGTCATCGGCATGTGCTCAGCATACCTCCATGGGTTAGCATCTGAGCACAAGGGAAGGTCTTTCACATTGAGCTTTTTCTGGGGCCCATGTGATTCTGCAAGGCACTGCATTCGCAGTTCCATTGCAGCCGCCTTCTCCTGATTCTCCTTCTGCATTTGTTGGATCATTCCAACAATAGAAGAGAGGGCCTGTCCCAGCTCTACTGGGAGACCGGCCGATGTTGAGGGAATAGGCTCCGGAATCTGAACCGGAGTAGCCGACACCTCGTCGACCTCTACCTCTACAACGTCTGGAGCTTGAACTTCATCCTGGGCTTCTGCCAGGAGGTCTTCCTCCTGACACTCGTCCACATCAGACATCCTGTCATCTAACTGGATGTCTTGCATCGCGACCGCGACTTCAGCATCCACCTGGATCTGAACTTGGGGGATCTCCTCTTGAGGCTGGGGAATCACTGCATCAGCTGATGCCTTAGGGAAAAGATACGCCCTCATCTTCTCACTTGGAAGATAAGGGCCAGAAGTGTTCTTTTGGAAGCCCCTTACCCAGGTACGAAGCTTCTTCCTAGCTATATCCCTTGATTCTGCCATCCTAGGGGAATCAAAGGCCTCAGTAATCAGGTTAGTGCACACAGTACATACCTGAGGGTCCCAATACCGGAGATCATCCTTGGAGACAGCGCATGCTGCGTGTCTCCTACAAAACTCATGTCCGCAGAGGTTCTTGCTGCGGACGTTGCAGAAAGCACTTCCGCACTTCGGAGGGTCCTTCTGTAAAGAGAAGAAATTTCCATGAGTATCAAGTGAACTATGTATCACTGGATATGCATAGTATAGCATAACAATTCAGAAAGGAAAGACACACACTTGTGTTTCCCTCACAACCCATTGTTGCAGCCTTCCAGATAATAAAATCAAATGGTTAATTTCTTCTAGAGTAACCAATGCAAAGTTTCCAGAGGAAACAGGTGGAGCTCATACCTAAGCAATGATTTTAAAATCCTGGATAATAGACAGGAAAGAACTCACTTTCCTATCTGTAGGGCAACAGCAAAGGACTGTGCAAGAAAACACAAAAGTGTTAGAACACACAGTGCTGTACCAAAACCCATACTATAGTTTTCCTCTTACTGTATATGTTATACTGAAGAATACTAGTACAGTATAGGAGGATACGTGCCGGCCGGCACACACCATAACTAGCTTTAAAGTATACTACTTAACAGCTATAAGGCGGCAGAACTCTGGTTCAAATGCATGTGCCGGTCGGCAGCAATTGCCGGCCGGCAACAGCCAATGTCGGCCGGCAATGGCTGCCGGCCGGAAACTACACAAGGTAGTACCCAGCTGCTGGCCACACTCTTGGTGACCGGCAGACAAGGGCTGACATTAGCCGGCCGGCAAAGGTACAGGACCGATGCCAGCCGGCAGCAAAAGAACCAGAGGACTACACCTGCCTGGCTGCCGGCCTCATAGGCCGGCAGCCGGGTCGGGTACAGCACTAGAAGAAAAATAGGATGGATGCCGGGATAAGAGTGTACACTACCTCCAAGCCCGGCAATCCGAAAGAGTGCATATAAGGAAGGGGAGAATCTAATTAAGGCTTCCTGGCCAATGCCGTCTGGCTCTACAGGCAGGCATGGATAAGGGACCAAGGGAGGTCCGGGCAGCACTCAAAATATAAGACCCTTGCCGGCCGGCAACTCTGCCGGCCGGCAGGGGGCTGAGTCAATTCCACATCCTAACCTATACTAGGTCCAGATGTAGAACGACGTACAGTACTGTAATGGCTAGGCCATTACGGAGATAGAGGGGGAAGGGACAAAAGAGGGTCCTACCAACCTTGCTTTAGTGACGGATCACCCGCAGCCAAAAAACTTATCTTAGCCTAAGGGAGATCTAAGGGGGGAGGCCAGCAATACTTGCCAGCTCCCAGAGCACCAAAGCAAGGAAGGTGTTGCCACTCCCAGGGAAAGAAACTTATCCTCCACCGAGAACAGCAACAAGGACTAGTCTGGTAGATCACAAAAGAAGGAATCATATCCACAGAAACCTTCGGTAGTGACCTAAGGAGGCTAAGCCACCTTTGTGTCAGGCCAGCGAGGGAGACTCTACCCCAAGCCAGACAAGCACAGACTCAGACTAAAAACTCTGTTGTTCTGTCCCTCTTTGAACCAGATTTACTGGAACAGGAAGGCACAGTAACACCCCAGTATAGTTTTATCGAAAATTAATTCGGAAAAAACCACTTAGGGATAAGCCCAAGGCTTAAACAGAGGGAAAGGGATTGCATACCTTCTCCGAAGAAAAGAAAGCAACCGGGGAGTATGAGAAAGTATACTAAGGCTCCATAAGCAACTTAGCCTAGGCACCAAGAGAATCGATTACCTAAATCACCGAAACTCACTCGTATACTATC
>NC_090759.1:20363119-20373119 GCF_036898095.1 Palaemon carinicauda
ACTTCAGATTTCAATTGGTTTCTGATGGAATATAATGTGTATATACTGTATACACAAATACCAGTGTATGCAACCAGTCAAAAAAGACGGCTAAATAATTCAATTGATATGTACATCCACAGATTCAACCCTTGCCACATCATCCCCCTTTCCCCTATTACCACACGGCAGTTTCTGCAATTTGTGGGAGATTTTCGTTTCTAAATGGCTGCTGCTAAGCGTGTCGGGGGAAAAATGTATCCAGACACTTGCTTTTTATTATATAGGGGAGACAGATAAATACACAAACATACATAAATTATACTCATTCACACACACACACGCATATATATATATATATATATATATGTGTGTGTGTGTGTGCGCGTGTATATTACTCTCAAACACAAATGCATTATGCCCGGTACCAAATGAGGAGACAAATCCTAAAAAAATAAAGGGAATTTAAATTAACGCTACAAATAATTCCAAGACCAGTAACCCAATATTTCTATCAATATAAGAAGCTCAGAAGAAAGAGATTTCTCGTAAAATAACAAATATTTCAAGATTAAAAAAAAAACGTGACAATTCGAGAACAATAAATAAGCTAGATACTAAAACTCCTGATTATATAAAAAAAAATATTAAATCACTCCTATTTACAAAGGAGAAATAAAAAATAACTGACGGCTCTGTCCCCCTTTCATACAAAGGTATTTGCGTGAGAAGTTACAATAAAATACATTTTCATTCTCTTAAATTATTTCCGGCACGAGTCTGCTGTCATTCCTTCAGTTGTCTTTCATAAATGCAAAGGCTAATGGGATGGGTATCATATGTCTTTGTCTAGGGGTTAAGGCAATATTTCTATAAAAGTATGTTTACACACACTAATTATCTATCTATCTATCTATCTATATATATATATATATATATATGTGTGTGTGTTTATATATATACTATATCTACATATATGTGTGTTTATATATATACTATATCTACATATATGTGTGTGTTTATATATATACTATATCTACATATATGTGTGTGTGTGTCTGTGTGTCTATAAGCTGCGGAACCTACTGTCAGCCCTAAGATTACAAGAACGGACGGAAAAAAGAACGAGAATTTCATTACATTTTCAGGATTATAAAAACCGAGAAGTCAGAGAATTTCCGAATTAAATAATAGTTTCCAAAAAAGGCTTCATGAGGCGAGAAGAGCGAATCTCTGGGTTATAAACGAATTCTAACAAAAATATTACTTATTATAGTAATAAGTCCTAAACCACATGAGAGAGTAGACACAAGAGAATGGCGATTTCAGATGTTCAGAAACTGCCTCTGATTAATACCATCAAATGGGAAGATTGGGCTTAACCATCAGACTTGGTCAAAGCTGCAACAGTTTTCTTTTCTGTTCATCTATCGAGAAGTAAATCAGTTCCACAAAGAAGGATATAATACCCAGTAATCAAACGAATCTCTTCATTCAGACCTATGTATAATTATTCTGAATTCATCAAAGTAATAAATTGTCTTCGGTTCAATCTTATCAAATTGGAACGGTTCCAGTTATTGAAATACTTCCTTACCTTCCTCAAAAAAACGTAAGTAGCAGAGAGAGAGAGAGAGAGAGAGAGAGAGAGAGAGAGAGAGAGAGAGAGAGAGAGAGAGAGAGAGGGGGGGGTCATCCAAGGATTCGAAGCGCCTAAAAAGTTCTAATGACATTTACATTTTAAGGAGCAAAATAAAAAGTCAAAACTTGGTTAGCATATGTTAACTTATCCACCTGGATTAGTCATAGCAGTCAAGCGAACATAAATTTTAGACATAGTTACACGTGTGTTTTTATTGTTTTTTTCCCCTAAAATATAAATATCAATAACCATGTAAAGTTAGTTTTTAGTGGCATCAAGTGCTTCATGTTATCCATTATCTTTCAAACAACTGACTTAGAGTTTCATAAACATTTTTAAAGTGTGTCATAAAATAAAAGAAAACAATAAAAATGAAGTGCTAGTATGCTGGATCAAGCCTTATTGCATAGTTATTCATTTCTTCTTATATACAAAAACACTTGGTGAATGTTTTCTATAAATCTCACCAGCAAACAAAATCATTCCCTAACTTCAACATGTATCAGTTCTTCTTACTCTGATCGTCTTTCAATGTCTCTCTCTCTCTCTCTCTCTCTCTCTCTCTCTCTCTCTCTCTCTCTCTCTCTCTCTCCCTCTGCACATTGCTCTTTACTGTAACATGACTTATTTTCCTACTGTCTTTAAACTTTGGCAATAAATTAATGTGTGTATATATATATATATATATATATATATATATATATATATATATATATGTATATATTGTACAATTCCCCTATATAATAAAGTTTCTTACTATATATATACATATATATATGTATGTATATATATATATATATATATATATATATATATATATATATATATATATATATTTATGTATATACTGTATATATATCTAAAGGGCACATGTTAAACTGTTCGATTACAGTTAGAAGTATGACATAATATATATATATATATATATATATATATATATATATATATATATATATTAAGTGTGTTTGTGTGTGTACGTGTTATTTCCGGTCACGATAAGCTCTCCCTGTCTCTCGGGTAGGAGGGAGAGGGAGTAGTCAAACCCTGGTGTGTGAGAGCATATCTAGCTAAATATTTAGCCACCAGTAGTATAGAAATAGACTTCTAACTCACACTGGGATCGAACCCTCGTTTCTTGAACTACAAAGCAAGGTACCTGTCAATCAAGACACCAAAGGATCTAAAAGAAGTCGGAACATAAGTGTTACTGTATTTCCATATTTATCTGGTGAGACCATTCTTACATACCAGAGAGTTTTACCCAAATTCCCTACTCATCAGTGATCAAATTTTTAGCACGACATCCTCCTCCTCCTCCTCCTCCTCCTCCTCCTCCTCCTCCTCCTCCTCCTCCTTTATCATTATCATTATTATCATTATTATAAAATAAAACACAAAAGCCTATTTCGGTAGATATAAAATCTGTACTGGCAAGTATGAATGAAATCCCATCAAATGTACAAGAGCAAGTTGTTCTGAGCTGCCAAGTTCTTCTACCTCTTCTAAAACATCCATAAAGTTTGAGTTCATCTCCTTTAAATCACACCATATTATGGATCGACTGATTGGTTTAAAAATTCCCGTAATACTATTACAGAATATCTAAAACCAATGTTTTTTTTTTTTGGGGGGGCGGGGGTAAGATTTGCAGTCAACTCTTTCTGATATATGCGTTAATGTAAAATTAGTGCGTCTGTGTACGAAAGATGGCTTCACTTCAACTACTATACTTTCTAAAACTAGAGGGGAATTCACCGAGTGTAAACCTCCGCCAAGGCAGCTTTTTTTTCAACACTTTACTTTACCTTTACCTTGACCTTTGACCATAGCATAAAATAATTGGCGTGGATTTTCATACACTCAAATATGAATCAAGTTTGAAGTCTCTGTGACAAGGATGTTCAAACTTATGGATGATTACAGGATATGGACGTTTAGCTAGTCCGTAACCTTGACCTTTGACCTTCCAAAATCTAATCATATCCAGATTTATACATGATAGTTAATCCATACAAGCTTCATTACTCTATGATTAAAATTGTGGCCAGGAAGCTATTCACTAACACACACAAACACAAACGGGGTAATACATAACCTACTTCCAACTTCGTTGGCGGAGGTAATGAAAGAACCACATGGGCATTTATCTTAAAATGACTGTAGCTGTGAAAGCCCTCCTAAATATGCCCAAGCCAGACAAACGGCCCAAATTGATGACCAAATCTCTGTAAGCGTTACAAACTGTCCCGATAAACACAACCCCGATAATGCTTCCGAAGTGAGGATTTGTAATAAATAGACAAGAGGGAGTTCTAAATAACTCTGATGTAATGGAATCCATAATCCGTCCATTTATATAAGCCTTTGGAAACCCAAACACTCACCAAAAATAGTTAAAATTACTCATCGATCATATTGAATCCGATGATTGGTTCCCTGTTCTAATATGTTATATATGATGAGTACCATTAAATTCTGCAGTGCATTGTGTACAACAAGGGCTGTGGCAATAATGGTAATCTCAAAATAATGATAAATGATACACTAAAAACATATTACACGTGCTCACCCACGCTAAAAAATAAATAAACATACACACACACACACACACACATATATATATATATATATATATATATGTGTGTGTGTGTGTGTGTGTGTGTGTGTGCGCGCACGCGCGTGTCTGTGCGTAATACTTAAAATTATATCATATATAAACAATTATAAATACATATATATATATATATATATATATATATATAATATATATATATATATATATATATATATATATATATATATATAGTAAAGGGGTTAGCTATGCCTTGTTTCTGATAGGAAATTTAGTCAATTAATTAAGAGTACAGGAATATGGAGTAGTAAGAATGAAAACAAAATTACCAAGATGATACTCAACCCAAAATAGAAATTTATTCTCTCTCTCTCTCTCTCTCTCTCTCTCTCTCTCTCTCTCTCTCTCTCTCTCTCTCTCTCTCTCTCTCTCTCTCTCTCTCTCTCTCTCAGGCAAACGGATATATTTTAAAGTTCATAAATAACTCTCCATTCTGAAGGTTTTCCAAGAACTTCCCTCTTTAATTGAATGATTTCAGGAATGGGGATATAACAGGTTTAGCCATAGTCAGGTATTTTCGTGATTTCTGGCATAGCCTCCTAATGGCACCATCAGGAAGATGTCTATTCAGTCTGCCCTAGAGGTGAAGTCGTAGTCATCTTAATATACTATGAAATATGAAGTCCACATTGCTCAACCTGACAGTTCTTTGGGACTAGTATCCCCTTCATGAAGGGAGAGGGGCTGGTATTCGAAAGACGTCATGGGCGTCTCCATATTATCCAGGTCCCAAGAGTTATTATGAAAAAACAATCGATCAACCTGTGGTATTAGGATTACTATTACCTGATCTGAAACATATTCATGACCCTCAGACCCTTCCTAAAGATCTCTAACCACCTGCTTCCTGGACAGAATGAATAAATCCCCATCCAGCATGTTATCCCCAATCTGGTTTGCCACTCTTACTAATCTCTACGCTTGTGTGTTGAATGGATAATTCTTTTTCGACTTTATATAAGCAGTGTACCTATCCTTCGGTTTTCTGTATTCATTCTCAGCTGATGATAAAATTGTGCTAGTTATAAAACGTCTGGCCTGATAAACTACTTTAGAATAACAAATTGTTCTGCATTACTAGAAGTTTTTATAAATGACAACTTAGGATGAAATTACTTGCCCACAACTTGAAATAGCTACGGAAACTATTAAGATTTTAACTATAAAGCTGTTATAGATTTTAATAGGTAGTTAGGTCAGAAAGGTCGGAGAGTTCTAGTTATGTTTGACAAAACCAAATAGAAGTCGGTTCTAGTTGAGGCAGATTCTGCAATTTCAAGGGAGTGCAGCGCAGCCAGTTTGACCGCCAATTATCAGGTTAACGTCTCCCATCCCACCTACAACAACCCACCTTCTCTCTCTCTCTCTCTCTCTCTCTCTCTCTCTCTCTCTCCTCTCTCTCTCTCTCTCTCTCTCTCTTGCTTCGTATCAAAAAATTAGTGAGCCTTAATGGTCACCTAACTCGACCCAGGGGAGGGACGAGGGGACACCCTCACCGCCACAATGTGGCAAAATGGAGACAAATTCCTGCCACTTGTCATAACATCAACTGAAAAGTTGTTATAATCATAAACATCGACACTCATTGTAATATGTACCTTCCATTACTATATACAGAATATATGAAATATACCTTTCAAACAGCACATGGATGCGAAATAAGAGAAAGAGACGTATGTCCGAAGGATGATTTGGCAGCTAGCAGAAAACGACCCTGGCAGACCTACCCTAAACCGACTTCATGCTCTGAAGAGACTATAGAGCCTGGGGCAGATTATGGAGCATTACTTATCATATAAAAGCCACTCATTTTTCTATTTTCATTCCTCACTGAGCTATTTTCTCTGCTGAACCCATTAAGCTTGTAGTATCCTGCTATTCCAACTAGGGTTGTATCTCAGCTAGTACTAATTATAACAATAATAGTCCAACCAGCTGGAAATGGGTAACAGCATTCGCTGTCCACAAGGAAAATAACTTCTGGCACCATTGTCTTCAGGATTAAGATGAAATGTATGTGGCATCATTGTCTTTAGGATTAAGATGAAAAGTTGGTGGCATCATTGTCTTCAGGATTATGATGAAAAGCATGTGGCATAACTGTCTTCAGGATTATGATGAAAAGCATGTGGCATCACTGTCTTCAGAATTATGATGAAAAGCATATGGCATCACTGTCTTCAAGATTAAAATGAAAAGTATGTGATATCCTTGTCTTTAGGATTACGATGAAAAGCATGTGGCATAAATTGTCTTCAGGATTATGATGAAAAGTATGTGGCACAAATTGTCTTCAGGATTATAATGAAAAGTATGTGGCATCATCGTCTTGAAGAAAACAATGAAAAGTATGTGGCATCATTATCTTCAGGATTATAATGAAAAGTATTTGGCATCATTGTCTTCAGGATTATGATGAAAAGTATGTGGCATAAATTGTCTTCCGGATTATAATGAAAAGTATGTGAAAGCTTTGTCTTCAGGATTACGATGAAAAGTATGTGGCATAAATTGTTTTCAGAATTATGATGAAAAGTATGTGGCATCATTGTTTTCAGGATTATAATGAAAGTATGTGGCATCATTGTCTTCAGAATTATAATGAAAAGTATGTGGCATAAATTGTCTTCAGGATTATAATGAAAAGTATGTGGCATCATTGTCTTCAAGATTACGATGAAAAGTATGTGGCATAAATTGTCTTCAAGGTTTATGATGAAAAGTAGGTGGCATCATTGTCTTCAGGATTATAATGAAAAGTATGTGGCATCATAGTCTTCAGGGTTATAATGAAAAGTATGTGGCATCATTGTCTTCAGGATTATGATGAAAAGTGCATGACACAAATTGTCTTCAGGATTATGATGAAAAGTGTATGACACAAATTGTCTTCAGGATTATGATGAGAAGTATGTGGCATCATTGTCTTTGGGATTCATCTTGAGGCGAAAACCCACACCGAGTGCCGATGTAACCGGCAGTTATTGTATATGCTTCAAGGAATGCAGTACACTTTGGCCGCAAAGCCGAAGGAGAGAAGTTGCCAGTTGGAGATACCCATTTTTTCCTTCTACCCGAGATGTGGAAGAATACCTTCAATTCCTGCCGAGATGTAGGAGGAATTTATCCAGATGATGTGTCCATGGGAGGACACCTGTCCAAGACCGAGTTCCCTTTCTGCCTGATCAGGGTGCTCATGGATTTCGCAACCCATAGCGAATTGTTAAGTACCTGTCTACGTTTCCAGCCCTTCATTCTTCAAGAGAAATAATTGGTTCTCAGTTTTGTGTATTATTTCAACCCTATAATTGCAAATATAACGTTATATATCAATCAGTGAAGAAACGAAATACAACGGCATTTTACCTGCACCCAACTCGTGAGGGAACGATATAAATGTAATCTTTTGCACTAAATAATTGTAAGATATTAACAACTCATTGAATGAAATAATACTAATATCAAAGAAGCTCTGAATAAATCATTCTTCCCTAAGGAGTTTCACACTGTAAGCGATCGGACAAAAATCTTCCATCATCACCAATCCGCACTGGCCATAAGGGGATGAAAACTGGCCAAACTTCAGACATACATTGCTATGTCTGAAGCTTCTGTCCAGCAGTGGACTAGAAACGGTTGCATTTAATGTTGTTGTTGTTTTTGTTGTGTGTGTATGTATATATATATATATATATATATATATATATACATATATATATATATATATATATATATTTACATATATATATATATATATATATATATATTTACATATATATATATATATATATATATATATATATATATATATATATATTTACATATATATATATATATATATATATATATATATATTTACATATATATATATATATATATATATATATTTACAGATATATATATATATATATATTTACATATATATATATATATATATATATATATATATATATATATATATATATATATATTTACATATATATATATATATATATTTATATATATATATATATATATATATATATATACTTACACACATATATAAATACTGTATATATATATACATATATATATATATATAAAAATCATAACTTTTGCACATTTAAACGTGTTTTTTTCATATTTCAAATAAATATATATATATTATTACATTAAAGTCTATATTCTTGTAAAGACCTCGGGATTAGAGCCCCAAGCGAAATCACTCAAAGACTACATTATCTAACCGGCCGGGTTTCGAACCCTGGTTCAGGATACCTGTATGATAGTGACCATACCACTTTACCAAAAAGAAAGGTAAAAGTCAATGAAAATTCTTCTGTACATATACCTGTCGAATTCAGATTTTTTTTTTTCTACTTAGAACTGAAATCAACCCATCTTCACCACCGTAGCTAATTGGTAGGTTTGTCACTTGGCATTCGGTTAATGATAAATTTTGCACATTTAAACTTGTTTTTCATATTTCAAATAAGCCATATATATTGATACATTAAAGTCTGGATTCTCTTAATGACCTCGGGATCAGAGACCCAGGTGAAATCACTCAAAAGACTATAGTATATGTATATGTATATTTATATATACATATGTGTGTGGGTACTTTTTGTGTATACGTGTGCATGCATATACATAGAAATATACATATATTTGTAATATATAAAAAATTGAAAATATCATGAACAGAAAATATCCAAGTTCGTTCAAAAATAGAAGACGGCATCTCTCCAAAATAAATATATATATATATATATATATATATATATATATATATATATATATATATATATATATATATAGTAGGTAGGTAGATAGATATAGATAGATAGGGTATGGACTTTAAGTCCTGATCCTGGGGACCTACGTGTCATCCGAACTCTACAGTAACTTCCTTCTGCATGAATTTATATGAGATGTAATGAGAAAGTCCATTACCGATTGACCACCATTGTTCCAAAAAAAAAAAGGAAATGAATATAGTACAGAGCAAAAAAAGTATCACATTAATTTTTATACGAACATATTTGTTTATAAAAAATTGAAACGTTAGAGATGAATCATTGAAACGTTAGTAATAAAATACTGAAACGTTACAGTGAAAACAGTGAAACGTAAGTGATAAAACTTTGAAACGTTAAGTAGATAAAACATTGGAACGTTACAGTGATAAAACTTTGAAATGTGATTGATAAATATTGAAATGTTACCGCGATAAAACACTGAAACGTTACCGTGATAAAACATTGAAACGTTACACTAATAAAACTTTGAAACGTTACAGTGATAAAACATTTAAACGTTCGTGTGTGGAAATGTGTATCACGAAGAAACTGCAGTTAACGAATCAAGACCCGAGTGAGGAAGAACAGTGTGGCTTTAGGCAAGACAGAGTCTATGTAGACCTGGTGTCTATTATGAAATACCTGTGAGTCAAGGTTCAAAATAATCTAGGTTCAAGTATTAATGGACCCGTAAAGAGATTATAACAGTAATGGTTAAGGATGTAAAGAGAGTAGCACAGACTATAACCAGAGCATTAGCCCTACAAACACCAAAAAGGCGATTCTTATGTAGAAGGAAATGTGTCTGTTCGTTCATTTAGACTGAAATTAGGATGGGTTGAATTTTTTTTTTTTTTTTTTTTTTTAGAAAAGTGTCTTATACATATGAAAGAATACAGACTTCATGAATATAAAGTTAATGGGAAAAAATATATTCAGTTAATATTGAGAAACTACTTTGATGTT
>NC_090759.1:20383119-20385619 GCF_036898095.1 Palaemon carinicauda
CCTCGCACTAAAAAGAACCAGAATAAACATGTCTGTGTGTCGCCTATGTAACATTGTCATTTTCTCGAACATGTATTTTCCTGTTGCCTTGAGGTTTTGTATATAAAGGAGAGTGTTCTTTAATAAAGTTACTCAGTTGATTGCATCCTGCTTTTGAGTCATAACCTTTCTCTCGGCCGTCACAATACACATATATAAATATATACATACATATACACACACACACACACACACATATATATATATATATATATATATATATGCACACATACATCTTGACACGTGACGTATGAAGATCATACTAGAAAAGAAAAAGCAGTAGGGCACCATCCTCTCCTTCAAAACCTGTTCCTTTGCCTTGAAGATGGGTCTCCTTACTATATGTTGAAGAGGCTGACATGTCACATTTTATAGTTTATATATCAAAGATCTGTTCTAATGTTCTTACTGTTCTTAAAATAGTTTATTCTAATTTTTCATTACTTTTCAGGGAGTTTATTTATTTACTTCATTCCTTTTACACACTGGGCTATTTTTGTTGTTGACGCCCTTGGGCTTATAGTATCTTGCTTTTCCAACTAGATTGTAGCTTAGCTAGTAATTATATAATATTAATAATAATAAAAATAATTCAAATGATAATAATAATAATAATAATAATAATAATAGTAATAATAATAATAACAATAATAATAACAATAATACCAATAATAATAATAATAATAATAATAATAATAATCATGATGATGATGATGATGATGATGATGATGATGATGATGATAATAATAATAATGATAATTATTATAATCATTATTATTGTTATTACTATCATATATTTGTGTAATGCACATGAAGAAACATTATAGCCTTTCAGGGCCACTGTTACTAATTCGTTGCACTGTAAATCTGTCATTCAATTTCATAACAATGTAATTTTACTAAATTATAAGTTAAGATATAACAAAACCTAAACATCTGACGTTGCATCGATACCCTCCCTACCTGGGCGCCTTTCATCCGATTCCCTTGAAGTGAAGCCTTCCAGGAGAGCGTGTCCTTTTCCAGCAATCCCTTCTGGTTAATCCTCAGTAATTGTAGTAACATCCCATTCACCTTCGCACTCGTGTTTCTTGACTCGTTTTCATTAGCTCACTCCTCCGTCCTAATATGACTCACTCGTAAAATAATGTGTATTGATGGTGTTGGCTCTAACAAAGGCTTGGAAAGCAGTAAAGCATTGATATCGGGGCGAAGCCATATGTTACCAGATGGATAAAAGCCATTCATTTTAATAATTCCTTCAATTAAAACATTTGATGGTGGTGTGGTGCCTTCGTGGGAGGGGGAAGATGGTGAAAAAGACAGGGAGGGGAGAGGGAGGGGATGGGAGAGGGAGGAAGATTCTGCTGCCCTTACAACAAAGCAAAATGCAACATGCGACTTGTGAACAGGATTCTAATAATCGTTAACTAGGGTGAGGTGTAATTTGCAACACATCAAATACAATATCAAACAATGTCTTACTTTAATTACAGCTGATTTACGATGATACAGAAATCAAATATATGAGACCTTGCACTGGACCTGACCATCTACATATAAACATGGCTTCAAGTATGTTGTACCAAAACATGGGAAGAATAAAAAAAAAAGGTTGTGATACCATAACAATTACACTGATCTTATTTCAAATCACTGGCACCTAGGGGATAAGCATGGCCTCAATAAATTCACGCCATATCTATTCCCTGTGCCATCTCTGAGCTCAACGCAATTCTCAGACCCAACATCTCTTTGCTTTGCCATCAGCCACGTTTTTCTTGGTCTACCACGAATACAGAACATTTTCAAATAAACAAACTTGTAATTTCCTTCCCTTAACGGAATTTCAAACTTATGCCACTGTTGTAATTTAATTGCTTCATTAAGGGAATAATTAAAATAACGAAATCAACCAAAAAAAAAAAAATCAATGAATTCCCCTCAGTAAATAGGATACCAAAACAATTACACTAATAGAGAAAATTCGTAAATACATAAACACGAATCTTAGGAGTATTTTAATTCTCTTGGCGTAATTTAATCCTAAAGCGACCGCAAAAATTCAATTACTTCAAAAAGCAAAAATAAGACCAAATATATCCCCTAAAGCCTAAAAAAATGAAACCAACAAACAAAAACTCAATGCATTCCCTCAGTAAATAGGACAATTCGAGCGTTACGGTCACAAACTTGGCCATAATAAATTCACCTCATTAGCGCAGACGATATGACACAAAGCCCTAAGAGTTGCCTTTGTATTTGTGTACCATGAAAGTCTTCTTGGCGTCTTCATATACTTTCAGTCATCCCTTCGTTTACTTTTCCGATACTTATTTCTGTTTTTAACTAAAATTCCTTCTCGCAGATTTGTTTATCGTTTTAATGCATTTGATATTTTTCCAACTTCCTATAAGTATCAATGTTTCATATTTCTTATCAATCAAACGTATTATAACAC
>NC_090759.1:20393119-20403119 GCF_036898095.1 Palaemon carinicauda
CCATCCATACTGTGTTGGTTTGCTGTTGTCAGGCCTGGAGTTGATTTTAAATTGAAAGAGGTAATAAATGTATGTGATAAGCTATTTAAACACACATTTATTAAGTTTTGTTCATTAATTAAAAAAAAAAGGGAGACAAATGAAGTTAATTGATGTAAAGGTAGAGAAAGACGATAAAAGAGGAGTGAAGGGGTAGTTTAGGTGTCAAAATGCTGATAATGCATAAATCTAGACATAACAGCACCCACAACAAGAAGTGAGAGGCGTGACTCACTCAACAGGAATGCATGCGCTTGTTATCATGAATCACCAGGATGTCAAGCAGCAGGTAACATGACATTGTACCAACCGTGTGTCACATGAATGTACATAGTAACGACACTTAATTTTGTGTATATATTATGCTTGTATCTTCGCTCTCCCCTCGCACTGATAAGATCCTGAAATAATATGTCTGTTTTTCTCAACGCTAACTGTTAACCGTTGCGGTGTCGGTTGAACATGAAATTGAATGTTATGTCTTTTGTGCCCTTTTTGCCTGGAGTTTATGAATAAAAAACGGATGTTCTGTAATAAAGTCACAACCTTCTCTCGGCTCGTCACATTGGTGACCCCGGAAGTTGAATCGCTCCACCCCCCCCCCCCCACCCCCCTCCGTCAATGGTACTATGGCGGACTCCACAGAAGTTGGCGCCGCCCAATTGAAACTTTCGTCGTGCGCAAGCGAAGAGGCGTTTGCTTGGGTTCAGCGTGCAGAAGTTTAGTTCTGCATCAAGGGCGTGACTCGTTCAACCACCAAGGTAGATTATGTTTTCGCGGCGATACCTAAGGACACCTTCCCGGAAATATCCTACTGGCTTTGTGAACAAGGAGACACCCCAATAGCGTATGACGCCCTCAAAACATACCTTCTGCAGCAGTACTCGCCGTCGCCAGCCGTCCGTATAGCAAAGCTTTTTCAGCTCTCTCAACAACCATTGGGGGACCAAAGGGCTTCGCTTGCCTTCAGGGAAATGACCAGTAGAGCTCACCTGCAACCTGCCGCAGACAGCTCTCCTCATGAGGTGAACCTACTTCGTGCCCTTTGGATACACCGTTTACCAGAACATGTACACGCTGCCATACACTATGTCGATAGTTTACCAATAAAAGACTTGATGACCAAAGCCGACGCCCTTACAGACAGCCACTTCACGACCTTCAAGACCTCCATCAACACCTCCACTCCTGACAAAGAGGACGCCTATTCAACGTCAACCGAAGCTGACGTGAATGCCGTAGGACATACACGCCTACCCCGTGACGAGCCGAAGCTGCGACAAAGCCACCCATCACCCAACATTCACTCACGCCCCAACCAACGACTTCTACAGCCACTTACTACCGCCCATCGGTCGCAATTTTGCTACTACCACTACATATTCGGGGCAGCTGCGATGAAATGTGCCAAGGATTGCCAGCGGCCAAAAAATGTGTAAGTAGGCCATCACTCCTGGCGGTGGCCTTCCGTGTTTCTAATCTTTTCTTTTTACATGATGCAGGAACGGGCGTGCGATTTTTGGTAGACACGGGTGCTTGTCGTTCTCTTTTGCCAAGGGAACTCTTCAGGACATGACGTAGTCTGTCTATGTCTGCCGACGTCTGCCTGGTAGCTGCCAACTGATCTGCGATACCCTCCTACGGTTACGAGAACCTCACATTATTGTCTGGAATCGGTAAATTTAATTGGAAGTTTCTCGTTACTGACTGTCACATTGCCAATCCTCGGCACGGATTTCCTCTCTCATATCCACCTTCTGGTTGATGTCGCCCACTGACGATTGATCAACACAGACTCGTACTTGTCGATACCACTTCAACCCGCCCCCTCTAACCTCGCTCTCCACATCAGCGCACCCACGGATGCCTACGCCCACCTCCTCACGTCGTACCTGGAAGTTTTCCGTCCAGAACTTCGCCAAATGCCCAAGGCTCCTGCCAAGCACGGTATTTATCACCATATCAAGACGATGGGACCCCCAGTCTTCGCAAAATTCAGACGTCTGGCACCGGAACGATTGGCAGCCGCCAAACAGAAGTTCGCCAAAGTGGAGGAAATGGGCCTTTGCCAAAAGGCCTCCAGCCCATGGTCCTCACCCTTACACATCGTTCTGAAGAAAGACGGCTCCCTCCGTCCGTGCGGGGATTACAGGGGCCTGAACATGCAAACAGAACCAGATCACTACCTCCTCCCAAAAATCGCCGACGTGACCTCCAACCTGCACAAAGCGAAGGTTTTCTCCACGCTCAACCTCCTGAAGGGGTATTATCAGGTGCCTATGAACCCAGAAGACATCCCCAAGACTGCCATCACCACTCCGTTTGGTACATACACCTTCAATTACTCCTGTTTTGGTCTAGGTAATGCTGGGGCCACTTTTCAACGTCTCATGGATGGCATCTTAGGGGACCTCCCCTTCTGCGTATGTTATGTGCACAACATACTTGTGTTCTCTTCCTCAAAAGAGGAATACCTCCGTCACCTGCGCATTGTGCTCGACCCCCTGCAACAAAACGGCCTTGTAGTCCAGTACAACAAGTGTACCTTTGACGCCAACGAAGCGTCGTTCTTAGGGCACTGCATCACTCCTGAAGGAGTCCAGCCCCTCCCTGAGAAGGTAGCAGCCGTTCAGAACTTCCCCACGCCTTCGACCATCAAAGCTCTGCAGTAATTCTTGTAATTCTTGGGCATGATCAACTATTATCACCTTTTTCTGCCAGCCATTGCCGCCACTCTTGCTCCCCTCTATGCCTCCCTCAAGGGCAAGC
Source organism: Palaemon carinicauda (assembly GCF_036898095.1). Classification (NCBI taxonomy): domain Eukaryota; kingdom Metazoa; phylum Arthropoda; class Malacostraca; order Decapoda; family Palaemonidae; genus Palaemon; species Palaemon carinicauda. The sequence continues at coordinate 20,395,928 of NC_090759.1, forward strand.
CAAAAGACGAAGTGGGATCCCCTTCAAGAAGCGGCCTTCGGCAATGCAAAGAAGGCCTTATCAACTGCTGCAGCTCTCACTTTTCTTATCCCATTTGCCCCTCTACTTCTCTCCACCGATGCCAGCGATGTCGCTATTGGTAAAGTGCTCGAACAGGTGGTCAACAGCTCGCCCCGCCCATTGGCCTTCTTCAGCAGGAAACTGTCCAAGGCAGAATTGGGTTATTCTACCTTCGATTGCGAATTGCTGGCGGTGCACTTGGCTGTCCGTCACTTTCGCCATTTCTTAAAAGGTATGCCTTTCCTCATTTGCACAGACCACACGCCTCTGGTGCACCCCTTCACTCGACAGTCTGACGCTTCGTCCACCCGGCAATGCCGACATCTCTCCGCCGTGGCTGAATACAATTGCACCCTTCAACACGTCCCTGGGAAAATGAATCTCGTTGCCGATGTCCTGTCAAGTAACACGTTGGCTACTGTTCAACTGGGATTGGATTACAACGCCTTGGCTGAAGCCCAACGACAGGATCCAGAGTATCAAGCATGTAGGACATCCTGCACATCCCTCCCTTGGGAAGACATCCCCCTCGACGACTCCAAGACCACCCTCCTCTGTGATGTCAGTACTGGTAGATCGCGGCCTTGGCTTCCTGTTCCCATGCGCCAACAGGTGTTTGATTTCATTCACGGCCTTTCCCTTTCCTCGTGCCGTTCTACTGCACAGCTGCTGAAGAACGAAGTTCATTTGGCACGGCATTTCTAAGAATTCTAAGAATTAGGTCCGTGCATGTACTTCTTGCCAAACTTCCAAAGTACATCGACACGGATTCAGGAGTGGGCACATTTCCTCAACCTCAGCATCATTTCACCCACATTCACGTCGATGTAGTAGGTCAGCTACCCACATCACAAGGACATCGTTACCTGTTTACCGTCATCGACCACTCAACTCATTAGCCTGAAGCCATTCCCATGGAAACTGCAACGTCCGCCTCATGGATTGCATGATTTGGTATCCCTGAGCATATTACTTCTGACAGGGGTACCACTTTCACCTCTCAATTTGGATATCATTAGCGAATCTCCTGGGCATCACCCTACATCAGACAACTGCCTACAACCCCGCTGCCAATGGAATGGTTGGACGTTTTCATTGCACCCTCAAAGCAGCTTTGATGTCCCGCTGCAAGGATTGCAACTGGTTTACTCAGCTTCCCTGAGTCCTCCTGGGACTAAGGACCACTCCCAAAGACGCCCTCGACGTCTCGGCAGCTGAAATGGTGTATGGCGACCCGTTGGTCGTCACTGCCGAATTTTTTCCTTCTGCAACCTCCTCCGACGATCTCCAGCGCATACGTCACGTCGTGGGAAAATTTACTCCATGCCACCTGACTTACAAGCCCCCAGCGAAGCATTACATACCGGCATACTTGCACTCTGCAATGCACGTCTTCCTACGCAGCAACACTAGCAAGCCACGGGCCCTTTCCTTGTGATCCGACGCAGTCCGAAAGCATTCCTACTAAACATTTGTGGCAAAGAAGACTGGGTCTCCATTGATCGTCTAAAACCTGCTTATCTCCTGCCAGATGACCTGCCTACAGTTTGCCTCTCTAGATCAGGTCGCCCTATTCAACATGTATAGTATATCATTTTTAGGGGGTAGCCATGTACCAACCGTGTGTCACATGATCGTACATAGTAACGACATTTCATTTTGTGTATATATTATGCTTGTATCTTCGCTCTCCCCTCGCACTGATAAGAACCTGAAATAACATGTCTGTTTTTCTCACCGTTAACTGTTAACCGGTGCGGTGTCGGTTGAACATGAAATTGCCTGATATGTCTTTTATACCCTTTTCGCCTGGAGTTTATTTATATAAAAAAGGATGTTCTGTAATAGTTACTCAGTTGCTTTCATCCTGCCCTTGAGTCACAACCTTCTCTCGGCTCGTTACAACATCACTAAGAAGCGATGCATGGGGGTAACATTAACAAAGGAACAATCACATGGCGTGACGTAAAGTTACAACACCCTAGATCGGCTACTTAAGATCCTGTAGGGGAACAAGACTGGCTCTTCCTTCACCAGCACGCCCAGTGAAAAGGTCAAAGCAGGACCTCTCTCAGTTCCCCTCATCTCCCCTATCTTGGAGCGAGAACCCGCACAAAGTGCCGATGTGACTGGCACTTGTAAGCTTCAAGGACTGCTGTACACTTGGCTGCACAGCAGAAGGAGAGAAGTTGCCAGTTGGAGATTCTCATTTTTTCCTTCTACCCGAGAGGTGGGAGAATACCTTTAACTCCTGCTCGAGATATAAGAGGAATTTATCCAGATGCGTCCATGGGAGGACACCTGTCCAAGACTGAGTTCCCTTTTTGCAAACTGGGAAGTACCAGTCTACATTTCAACCCTCCATTCTTCAAGAGAATTAATATGTTCTAAGTTTTGTGTATCAACATAACTATAAATATTAATGTAATGTTAAATTTCAATCAGTAAAAAAAGGAAATAGAACGGCATTTTACCTGCAACCCACTCTTGAGGGAACGATATAAATGTAATCTTTTGCACTGAATTATTGTAAGATATTAACTACTCATTGAAACAAATAATACTAACATTAAAGAAGCTCTGAATAAATATTTCTGCTCCAAAGAGCTTCACACTGTAAGTGATTAGCCAAAAATCTTCCCTCATCACCACCTCACTGGCCATCATGGGGATGAACACTGGCCAAACCCCAGACATAATTGTTATGTCAGAAGCTTCTGTCCTGCAGCGGACTAGAAACACTTGCATTTGATGCGGTGGTGGTTGTTGTTATTTATATATATATATATATATATATATATATATATATATATATATATATATATATATATATATATATATAGGTATGTAGTAGGTATATAGGTAGTATGTTGGCCAGGGCACCAGCCACCCATTGAGATATTACCACTAGAGGGGTATTGGATCCTTTGATTGGCCAGACAGTAATGCATTGGATCCCTCTCTCTGGTTATGGATTATTTTTTCTTTGCCTACACTTACACAGAATAGTCTGGCCTATTCTTTACATATTTTCGTCTTTCCTCATACACCTTACAACTATGAGATGCTAAACACTTCTTCACCCAAGGGGTTAATTACTGTACTACAATTTGTTCAGCGTACTTTCTCTTGGTAAGGGTAAAAGAGAGTCTTTAGCTATGGTAGACAGCTCTTCTAGGAGGACACTCCAAAATTGAACCATTGTTCTCTAGTCTTAGGTAGTGCCATAGCCTCTGTACCAAGGTCTTCCACTGTCTTGGGTTAGAGTTCTCTTGCTTGAGGGTGCACTCGGGCTCACTATTCTATCTTATTATTATTCTTTTTTCTTCCTCTTGTTTTTTTTTTATATGGTGTGTTGGGCAGGCTAAATAGAAGGGCCATGGACTCCTGGTGGTTTATCAGGACGTTGTCTTTTCCTTTTTCTGATTCTTTTTCTTCTCAAAACCATCCTTACTGTCCTCACTTCAGTTGAAGTGGCTATCCTGGACGGTATTTAGCCTTGCATGGTGTATCGGCTCCTCCATGTTGACCAGTTTTTCCGACTTTTTACTATAGTCTATGGGTATCATCAATCTCTTCATTTATAATTCTGTACATATTGTTTTTGTTATAATTCTTGTTAATTTAGTTTAAGTATGATGTCTTTTTTTTTATTTCTATCAATTCTTATGCTGTCTGGAGACATTGAGCAAAATCCGGGACCAGTACGTCATAGATTTCGTCAATGTCGTCTTCTGTATTGCAATATTCGTGGTCTTCATGCAAATATCCAAGACCTTACAGTTGCGTCCAGACAGTATGATATTCTTTTGGGCTCAGAAACTTTGGTTTCTAATATGAGGCCCTCATCTGAGCTCCTTATAACTGGTTTTAAGAAGCCAATAATGTTGAAACGTGATGCCATCCCTAGGGCCAGGGGAATGGTGGTGTACATTAGGACCGAGTATCCTGCTTCTCATAAGTTCTGCTATCAATGTGGATGTCATGAGATTCAGGTAATAAAAGTTTGAGGTAGGCATAACAACTTTTATTTGTGTTCGACCTACCGTAATCCAGACATAGATGATTCTATCTTCGATTGCCTTCTTATCATTATGGCTGAGATACAAGATGATGATAGAAAGGCTTCTTTTGTCTTTGTTGGTGATGTTAATGCTCACCATAGGGAGTGGTTAAGTTCTATCTCTCGTACTGATTGCCATGGCTTAAGAGCTTTAGACTTTGCCTCTGAATCAGGCTGTGAGCAAATCATAAATGAAGCTACTCACAGGTCTGGTAATTGCTTGGACCTCGTATACACTGACTCCCCTGGCGTTATAACTAGTAAGGTTGGTTCTCCAGTCGGGACATCTGATCATGCCTTGATTTCATTAGTAGTAAAGACTGAGCAGCCTGTCCCTGATATGTCATACTCTTGTAAAATTTATATGAAATCCCAAGCAGACTGGAATGGGATTTTGCATGATCTTTTATGCTTGAATTGGTCACAATTATATAGTAGTGTAGATCCTGTTGTCCCTTTGAATGAGAATCTAGTCAACATAATTGATAAACATATCCCTTCTCGTGTGCTATGATACCGAATGAAGGACAAACCGTGGTTCAATGATGATTGTAGATGTGCTTATTTGGAGAAGCAGGAGGCCTATCATCTTTGGAAGGGTAACAGATCAGATTTGACCTGGAACAACTATACTCAGCTTCGAGCTTTTTCTCAGAGAGTTTATGCCGCAACTGAAAAGGAGTACAATTTAACCATAAAAAAAAACACTTTCTGGTACAACTTGGGAACATAAATGGTGGTTACCCTTAAATCTGCATTCTTTGGTGTAGATGCAACAGTTCCTCCTTTACTTAAACCAGATGGCTCAGTCACTCACTGTCCAAAGGAAAAGGCAACCCTTTTGGCTGATGTTTTTGACAGTAAACAAAATAATGAAAAAGTTGAACTTCCTCATTCCTGTTTTCCTGAGGCTAAACTAACTAGTTTAGCTTTTCGATCTCGTGAGATTAAAGCTCTGTTGATGGACCTTGATGCTTATGGAGGTGTAGACCCAAATGGTATTTTTCCTTTGTTTTTTATAAAGACAGCAGATTTCTTAGCTCCAAAGTTATCTGCTATTTTGCACAAGTTAGCAAGAAGAGGAGCTTTTAGCACTAGTTGGAGAATTGGTAATGTTACTCCTCTATGTAAATGTGTTTGTGGTAGCTCAAGTCCCACTGATTACCACCCAATTTCCATAACTCCCATATTATCTAAAGTTTTTGAACGTCTTCTGGCAAAACGTCTTATAGGTTTGCTGAAGGTAATCATCTATTCCCTAGTTTGCAATTTGGTTTTCGTAAAGGCCTTGGAGCAATCTCCAATGCTGTACAGAAATCCCTAGATTGTGGTCAGGAAGTTCGTATGATTGGCCTTGATTTTAGTGCTGCCTTTGACCGTGTTAATTATGAGGCCCTTATATATATATATATATATATATATATATATATATATATATATATATATATGTGTGTGTGTGTGTGTATATATATATATATATATATATATATATATATATATATATATATATATATATTATATATACACTATTATTTATACTGTTTCCTTGAAAAATTATTTACTACCTTTCTTAACCAATGCACTAATTAAGGTTACGTACCGTGTAGTATTGAGGTGGTGTCTGTCGAATCCAAAATGGTAGGAAACATATAAGTCGAAAGGTATAAGTATACTGCAGTGAAAGCCACCACTGAACAGAAAGGACAAGGGTATTCCTTACATAATTTCATCCTTAAACACTTAGTTTTTTTTGTAGTCTTGAGTTAACGCCGCCAGAAGAGTAGGTTCCCAACCTCATATGTATATATATATTGCCTTTTCTGCATGGGGTACCTTAACATTGAGAAGGAGTTTCTGTATCAACATGATCAGCAAAGCTATACAGGTCAGGCCCATCCATACTAGGTTGATTTGCTTTGAGCGATCAGATGAAAATCTCCCATCACCAATCGGAACGGTCATGGTGATTAAATTTGGCAAAACTCTAGACATGAATAAGGACACGATTCAGGCCTTTGTTTGCAATGAACTAGAACGGCTGCATTTGCTGTTTAGTGTGTATATATATATATATATGTATATATATATATATATATATATATATATATATATATACATATATATATATATATATATATATATATATATATGCGCGCATATATATATATATATATATATATATATATATATATATATATATATATATATATATATATATGCGCGCGCATATATATATATATATATATATATATATATATATATATGCGCGCGCATATATATATATATATATATATGGGGTAGATAAGACGCAAAAATATTCAAGGAATCAATTTAACGTAATTCTTTCGATAATGGCAAATATAACACAATCTGGATAACAAATAACAGCTGCAATATCGGAATACTCGCTTCAAATTTTGGTAACTACAAAGAAACCATGCAATCTAAATGCATTAATAAATTAATTAATAAAGAGCATACGTATCAAATTTTTCCTCAGTAAATAAGAAAGCTTCTAACTGCACTGCTCGATCATGGGAGGACATCATATTGAGATGGGAGACTTCGGTAAATGAGTGAAAATTGCCACTAAAGGGAAAGTTAGGATGAAAGTTATATCGATGGGTTAGTAGAGAGAAGGATTTGAGGAAAGGTGTAATATAATTTGGCAAAAGTGCGTTTATGGATGGAAAGAATTTCAGTTGTAAATTCTATGCTTAAATTTTGATACAGTTTTCTTCTTTGTCTACATCTTTTCCCACTTCTATGTGGGGTCGATGTTGACAAATAAGAAGAAGACTGTATCAAAATTTACAGCCTTCTTCTTTTTTGATACAGTACATGTTGATTATTATTACTAGGGAAGCTACAGTCCTAGTTGGAAAAGCAGAATGTTATAAGCCCAAGAGCTTCCACGGGTAAAAACTTCCCAGCGAGGAGAGAAAATAGAGAAATAGATAAACTACAGAAAAGTAATGAATAATTATGATGAAATATTTTAAGAACAGTATCACCATTAAATTACAGCTTTCATAAATAAACGCTATATATACATAAAAACATTCGCTG
>NC_090759.1:20408119-20410619 GCF_036898095.1 Palaemon carinicauda
AATCTAGGCACAGCTGGAATAAAACTAGAATGTTGTGTAGTATTGATGGGGATAAAGATGCACCTCAAGAGAAATCATAGGATAAAAACTAGTAAGATGAGAGGTAAAATTCTAACAGCTATTTTCTATTTGAAAGTGGTAAAGAAAGAGAGCAATTAAAACGACAGGAAAGACATTTGAAAATAAAAATAAGGGTACATAAAGTAGAAGCAAAAATCAAATTAAACATAAAACTAAAAAAACAAGACATCCAGAAAAATACAAAACAAAAAATTAATAACACCAGCGCAGTTCATTTTTTCATGACTGTCCATTTTGCAAATGAATCTATTTAATCAATTTCCAAGCTTTAATTTTGATTTTGCTCTGAATCAAGCCCCACTTGGAGGAGGGGATAGACCGTACAGCAACAAGTGATCGAAGCCCACAAACCAATTTGTGGAGCAGATTCCACCCCCCCCCCCCACTTCTCTCTCTCTCCCTGATGGATCTCCTCATCCGTCTCCTCTCTGACACACCAATCTCAAATACAGCGAAAGGCGTTTCCAAAACAAACACGTTGAGAGAAAAGAAACAATCTTGCCAACCATTTTATCAGCGTCCTTGGAAATATTTTGCACAGGTTTTGAAAACGAGGAAAAATTTTCGAAACAAATTCCTTTTAATCTTTCCGTATAGGTTTATGTTATCATCAAACAGCTCAGATGAGACCAGCACCGTTCATTAAATCCCAATCTCCAGTAGTCAATGCATCATGCCAACACAACAACTCTGCCTCTCTTGTTCGTATCACACAGTTCCCCTCTACAGACATACAGCCAGAGAAGAATGGTCCGTATCAATCATTATTAGGAAGTATGGTACGCGACCCGTCAAAAATGACGACTGAATATTTGGTCAGATATGCACACACATGCACGCCCTCTCTCCGGGGTATGATTAATTCTCTTTCTCCTAAACCATGAGAAAATTAGCCACTGAACAATTACAGTGCAGTAGTTAACCCCTTATGCGAAGAATTATTGTTTGGCAATCTCAGTGCTGTCAAGTGCATTAGGATAGAGGAGAATCTATAAAGAAAAAGCCAGAGTATTTGGTGTATGTGTAGGCAAGGGGAAAGTGAACCATTACCAGAGAGAAGGATTCAATGAAGAACTTTCTGGCCAGTCAAAGGACAACGTAACACACTAGCGGTAGTATCTCAACGGGTGACCGATGCTCTAGCCAACCTACTACACACAACTGCACATAAAACACACACATATATATATATATATATATATATATATATATATATATATATATGTATATATTTATATATTATACATATATGTATATATGTATGTATATGTACATATGTATGTATGTATATATATATATATATATATATATATATATATATATATATATACTGTACCAACAGTGTGTCACCCGATCGTACACAAATTATTTTGTATATATTATGCTTGTATCTGCGCTCTTCCCTCGCACTAAAAAGAACCAGAATAAACGTGTCTGTGTGTCGCCTATGTAACATTGTCATTTTCTCGAACATGTATTTTCCTGTTGCCTTGAGGTTTTGTATATAAAGAAGAGTGTTCTTTAATAAAGTTACTCAGTTGATTGCATCCTGCCTTTGAGTCATAACCTTTCTCTCAGCCGTCACAATACACATATAAATATATATATATATATATATATATATATATATATATATATATATATATATATATACTGTATATATATATATATATATATATATATATATATATTTATATATATATATATATAAATTATATATATATATATATATATATATATATATATATATATATATATACACACATACATCTTGACACGTGACGTATGAAGATCAAACTTGAAAAGAAAAAGCAGTAGGGCACCATCCTCTCCTTCAAAACCTGTTACTTTGCCTTGAAGATGGGTCTCCTTACTATATGTTAAAGAGGCTGACATGTCTCATTTTATAGTTTATATATCAAAGATGTGTTTTAATGTTCTTACTGTTCTTGAAATAGTTTATTCTAATTTTTCATCACTTTTCATGTAGTTTATTTATTTACTCAATTCCTTTTACACACTGGGCTTATAGTATCTTGCTTTTCCAACTAGATTGTAGCTTAGCTAGTAATTATATAATATTAATAATAATAAAAATAATAATTCAAATGATAATAATAATAATAATAATAATAATAATAATAATAATAATAATAATAATAATAACAATAATAATAATGATGATGATGATGATAATAATAATAATGATAATTATTATAATCATTATTATTATTATCATTATTATTATTATATATTTGTGTAATGCACATGAAGAAACATTATAGCCTTTCAGGGCCACTGTTACTAATTCGTTGCACTCTAAATCTGTCATTCAATTTTATAACAATGTAATTTTACTAAATTATAAGTCAAGATATAACAAAACCTAAACATCTGACGTTGCATCGATACCCTCCCT
>NC_090759.1:20418119-20423119 GCF_036898095.1 Palaemon carinicauda
GGGCTTAACCATCAGACTTGGTCAGAGATGCAACAGTTTTCTTTTCTGTTCATTTATCGAGAAGTAAATCAGTTCCAAAAAGAAGGATATAATACCCAGTAATCAAACGAATCTCTTAATTCAGTCATATGTATAATTAATCTGAATTCATCAAAGTAATAAATTGTCTTCGATTCAATCTTATCAAATTGGAACGGTTCCAGTTATTGAAATACTTGATTACCTTCATCAAAAAAAACCTAATCAGGAGAGAGAGAGAGAGAGAGAGAGAGAGAGAGAGAGAGAGAGAGAGAGAGGAGAGAGAGAGAGAGAGAGAGAGAAGGGGGGTTAGGTCATCCAAGGATTCAAAGCGCCTAAAAAGTTCTAATGACATTTACATTTTAAAGAGCAAAATAAAAAGTCAAAACTTGGTTAGCATAAGTTAACTTATCCACCTGGATTAGTCATAGCATGTCAAGCGAACGTAAATTTTCGACAGTTACACGTGTGTTTTTATTAGTTTTTTCCTCTAAAATAGAAATATCAACAACCAAGTAAAGTTAGTTTTTAGTGGTACCAAGTGCTTCGTGTTATCCACTATCTTTCAAACAACTGATTTGACTTTCAAAAACATTTTTAAAGTGTGTCATAAAATAAAAGAAAACAATAAAAATGAAGAGCTAGTATACTGGATCAAGGCTTATTGCATAGTTATTCATTTCTTCTTATATACAAAAACACTTGGTGAATGTTTTATACAAATCTCACCAGCAAACAAAAGCATTCCCTAACATCAACAGGTATCAGGTCTTCTTACTCTGATCGTCTTTCAATGGCATTCTCTCTCTCTCTCTCTCTCTCTCTCTCTCTCTCTCTCTCTCTCTCTCTCTCTCTCTCTCTCTCTCTCTCTCTCTCTCCTTCCTTGCACGTTGCTCTTTCCTGTAACATGATTTTTCACCCTTAATTTAGGGATCGTCTTTACGAATGCATTCCCTAACTTCAACATGTATCAGTTCTTCCTCAGATCGTCTCTCTCTCTCTCTCTCTCTCTCTCTCTCTCTCTCTCTCTCTCTCTCTCTCTCTCTCTCTCTCTCTCGCACATTGCTCTTTACTGTAACATGACACTTATTTTCCTACTGTCTTTAAACTTTAGAAATAAATTATATATATATATATATATATATATATATATATATATATATATATATATATATATACATATATATATACATATATATATATGTATATATATATATATATATATATATATATATATATATGTATATGTATATATATATATATATATATATATATATATATATATATATGTATGTATATATATATAAGTGTGTGTTTGTGTGTGTACGTGTTATTTCCGGTCACGATAAGCTCTCCCTGTCTCTCAGGTAAGAGGGGGAGGGAGTAGTCAAACACCGGTGTGTGAGAGCATATCTACCTAAATATTTAGCCACTAGTAGTATAGAACTAGACTTCTAACTCACACTGGGATCGAACCCTCGTTTCTTGAACTAAAAAGCAAGGTAGCTGTCAATCAAGACACCAAAGGATCTAAAAGAAGTCGGAACATAAGTGTTACTGTATTTCCATATTTATCTGGTGAGACCATTCTTACATACCAGAGAGTTTTACCCAAATTCCCTACTCATCAGTGATCAGTTTTTTAGCACGACATCCTCCTCCTCCTCCTTTATCATTATCATCATTATCATTATTATAAAATAAAATACAGAAGCCTATTTCGGTAGATATAAAATCTGTACTGGGATGTATGAATGAAATCCCATCAAATGTACAAGAGCACGTTGTTCCGAGCTGCCAAGTGCTTTTACCTCTTCAAGAACATCCATAAAGTTAGAGTTCCTCTCCTTTAAATCACACCATATTATGGATCGACAGACTGGTTTCTCAAGTAGCTAAAAATTCCCGTAATGCTATTATAGAATATCTAAAATCAATGTTTTTTTTTTTTTTTGGGGGGGGGGAAGATTTGCAATCAACTATTTCTGATATATGCGTTAATGTAAAATTAGTGCGTCTGTGTGAGAAAGATGGCTCACATTAACTACTATACTTTCTAAAACTAGAGGGGAATTCACTGAGCGTAAACCTCCGCCAAGGCAGCTTATTTTTCAAAACTTTACTTTACCTTTGACCTTTGACCATAACATAAAATAATTGGCGTGGATTTTCATACACTCAAATATGAATCAAGTTTGAAGTCTGTGACAAGGATGTTCAAACTTAGGGCTGATTACAGGATATGGACGGTTAGCTAGTCCGTGACCTTGACCTTTGACCTTCCAAAATTAAATCATATCCAGATTTATACATACTAGTTAATCCATGCAAGCTTCATTACTCTATGATTAAAATTGTGGCCAGGAAGCTATTCACTAACACACACAAACACAAAAGGAGTAATACATAACCTACTTGGAACTTCGTTGGCGGAGGTAATGAAAGAACCACATGGGCATTTGTCTTAAAATGACTGTAGCTGTGAAAACCCTCCTAAATATGCCCAAGCCAGACAAACGGCCCAAATTGATGACCAAATCTCTGTAAGCGTTACAAACTGTTCTGATAAACACAGCACCGATAATGCTTCCGAAGTGAGGATTTGTAATAAATAGACGAGAGGGAGTTTTAAATAACTCTGACGTAATGGAATCCATAATCCGTCCATTTATTTAAGCCTTTACAAACCCAAACACCCACCAAAAATAGGAAAATTACTCATCGATCACATTAAATCTGATGATTGGTTCCCTGTTCTACTATGTTATATAATAGCATTAAATTAAATTTTGCAGTGCATTGTGTGCAAAAGGGGCAGTGGCTTTAATGGTAATCTCAAAATAATGAGAAATGATACACTAAAAACATATTACACGCACTCACCCACGCTAAAAAATTAATACACACACACACACACACACACACATATATATATATATATATATATATAGATGTGTGTATACATATATACATGCATATGTATGTATATATACATATTTACAAATATATATATACATATATATATATAAATATATAAATATATATATATACATATATGTATATATACATATTCAAATAAATATATATATATATATATATATACATTATATAAATATATGTGTATATATAAATAAATATATATATACACATAATATATATATAATATATACATATATATAATATACATGTATATACACACTATATATATACATATATACACTATATATATACATATATATAGTATATATACATAAAATGAGTTTGCGTATCGCCACGATCAGGAGAGCTGTAATAATCAGGGACACCCAACCCATACTGTGTTGGTTTGCTGTTGACAGGCCAGGAGTTGATTTTAAATTGAAAGAGGTAATAAATTATGTGATAAGCTATTTAAACACACATTTATTAAGTTTTGTTCATTAATTAAAAAATAGAGAGACAAATGAATCTAATTGATTTCGTAAAGGTAGAGAAAGACGATAATTGAGGAGTGAAGCGGTAGAGTATGTGTCAAAATGCTGATAATGCATAAATTTAGACATAACAGCATCCACAACAAGAAATGAGAGGCGTGACTCACTCAACAGGAATACACGCAATTATTACCATGAATCACCAGGATGTCAAGCAGCAGGTAACATGACATCATCAAGAAGCGATGCATGGGGGTAACATTAACAACGAAAAATCGCATGGCGTGACGTTAAGTTACATCATCTTAGATTGGCTACTTAAGATCCTGTGGGGGAACAAGACCGGCTCTTCCTTCACCAGCATGCCCAGTGAAAAGGTCCAAGCAGGACCTTCCCTCATCACCTCCACACTGGCCATCATGCGGATGAAAACTGGCCAAACCCCAGATATAATTGTTATGTCTGAAGCTTCTGTCCTGCAGTGGACTAGAACCGGTTGCATTTGATGCGGTTGTTGTTGTTATATATATATATATATATATATATATGTATATATATATATATATATATATATAGATAGATAGATAATATATCTATATACATGTATAAATATATACATATATATACATGTATAAATATATACATACATACATATATATATATATATATATATATATATATAAATATATATATATATATATATAAATATATATATATACATGTATAAATATATACATATATATATATATATATATATATATATATATATATGTACAGTAATATATATATATCTATATATATATATATATATATATATATATATTTGTATAAATATGTGCGTGCTTTTTGTGTATCCGTGTGCATGCAAATACATAGAAATATACATACATTACATATTTGCTCTGTATAATAAATAGAAAATTTCTTGAACAGAAAATATCTACGTGCGTTCAAAAATCGAAGACAGCATCTCTCTCCAATAAATATTTATTTATCTATATCTATCTATATATATATATATATATATATATATATATATATATATATATACATATATATATACATATATAGACAGATAGATAGATAGATAGTTATGTTAGAAAGGGTATGGACATCAAGTCCTGACCAATGGGACCTTACGTACCACCCGCACCCTAAGGTAACTTCCTTCTGCATGAATTCATATGGGATGTAATGAGAAAGACACATAAAAAACTCAGTCCATCACCGATTGACCACCATTGTTCCACAGAAAAAGAAATGAATATGGTACAGAACAAAAAGCATTACATTACATTTATAAATAAATGAACATGATTGTAAGTTTTTAAAACATTGAAACGTTAATGATAACATTTTGAAACATTATATTGATAAAAGATTTAAACGTTACAGTCGTAAAACATTGACACGTTACAGTGATAAAATATTGAAAAGTTACATTGATAGAACATTGAAACGTTAGTGATGAAACACAAACGTTCGTGATAAACGTTGAAACGTTAGTGATAAGACTTTGAAACGTTATAGTGATAAAACATTGAAACGTTAGTGTGTGAAAATGTGTAT
>NC_090759.1:20428119-20470619 GCF_036898095.1 Palaemon carinicauda
TTTTAATCGTACTGTATAGGTTTATGTTTAGGGTTGCGGTGGCCTATTGGAAACGTCCCTGCCTGGCGTTCTGCTGGACGGGGGATCAAGTCCCGCTCAAACTCGATAGTTTATTGCAGTGTCTGAAACTTTACCATCTTGTGAGATAAGGATGGGGATTTGGGAGAGCCTATAGGTCTACCTTTTGATTCATCAGCAGCCACTGCCCGACCCTCCCTGGTCCTAGCTTGGGTGGGGAGGTTGGGCGCTAACCATAAGGATAATATGGTAAATCTATATGGCATTGTCACTGCCCTTAACTCATTCTTGTCTCATTCATTCATAAGCGACTTTAAACCTTAACCCTTTAAAGAGATGACAGGATTAAAAACTTGAAAGTTTTTATTTCCTTCAGCATCCAGAGATTTTGTCCTCAACTTGCCACCATTTATGTAAAATCCTGAGGGAGACCAGCGAACACTCCATTAATCCCTTCCATGTAATCTGAAGTAATCAACTTACTCCCTTATCTAACAGCTTAGATGAGACCAGCGCCGTTCATTAAATCCCAATCTCCAGTAATCAATGCATCATGCCAACACCACAACTCTGCCTCTCTTGTTCGTATCTCACAGTTCCCTCCTACAGACCTCTCTCGCCAGAGAAGAATGGTCTGTATCAATCATTATTAGGAACTGCTATACGCGACTTGTCAAAAATGACAACCAAATATTTGGACAGAAATGCACACATTCTCTCTTTCTCCCATACCCGAGGGACGGGAGGAGATGAGCGTAACTAAAACGATACTTTAATATTATATATATATATATATATATATATATATATATATATATATATATATAGATAGATAGATAGATAGATAGATAGAGATAGATATTTATATACATATATATATATTTATATATATATATATACATATATATGTATGTGTATATTTATACATATATATACATAATACATAAATAATATATACATATAGATACATACATATATATATATATACACATACATATATAAACACAGATATACACACATATACATATACATACATATACACATATATACATACATACATATATATATACATACATACATACATATATAATATATATATACATATATATATATATATATATATATACATGCATATATGTACATACATATATAAACATATATACACATGTATATATACATACATATATACACATAAATATATATATATATATATATATATATATATATATATACATATATATACATATATATAAATATATATACATACATATATATACAGATATATATACATATATATATACATACATATCTACATACATATATATACATACACACATTTATATACATATTTATACATACACACATTCATATACATATATATACATACATATATATATATACTGTACATACATAGGCCCATATATACATATATATATATATATATATATATATATATATATATATATATACACACACATAGATATATACATACATATACGCATACATATATATATACACATACATATATACATACATATATACTAAACATATAGTTATATATATATATATATATATATATATATATATATATATATATATATATATACAGTATATAAATTACCGAAAATGAGCAACATGAATATGAGAACAAACTTAAGAAGATATTCTAACAACACGTACGAAAAAGAAATGCACAGGGACAGGATATATAATGAGAATGACAGACAACAGATAGATATTTAGAATAACAGAATGGATCCCTAGATTTTTCAAAAGGAGGAGAGGAAGGATGGGAAGACGATGGATCGCCGAACTAAGGAAGTCGGCGGACGTGGACTGTCGCAGAAAGACCATAAACAGACGCGAGTAGAAAGACATGTCTGAATCTTTGTTCTGTGGGGGTGATATATATATATATATATATATATATATATATATATATATATATATATATATATATACTTATATATATATATATATATATATATATATATATATACTTATATATATATATCTATATATATATATATATACTTTATATATATATATATATATATATATATATATATATATATATATATATATATATATATATATATATATATATATATATATACTTATACTTACAGTGATACCTCGGTACTCGACCATAATCCGTTCGGGATCAGTGTTCGACCTCCGATTTGTTCGAGTATCGAAACCTTTTTTCCCATAAGAAATAATGGTATTTATTTTTATACGTTCCTAGGCACTCCAAAATGACCAAATTATTAATAAAACGTGTACCTAAACAACAATAATTATTTAAAAGTGTATGAAATTGGTCGGAAAACTATATAAAACAATTTTAAACCATTTACTGTGCATACCTTTGAGCAGCGGTTCGATGGCATACAGGAATGGATGTGGAGAGGATGGAAGGGGGAGTTTACTGCTTGGAAGGAGAGTCCCCTTCCATGATGTGGCTGGGTAGTTCTCCTTCAGGTGTTTTTTCTCTCTGCAGTAAAAGGTCGGGCAAATCTCCTTCAGGGGTTTTTTCTCATCTGTTTCTCTTCTTTGGAGGGGAATCAGGCTGGGATGTAGCAGCTCTCTTTTCTTTTATGAAAAACATGTCAATTGTCAGCTGCTTCTTTCTCTTCTGCAATATTCTTCTAAAGTGAGACATAACATTATCTTTAATGTAGGTATTGGCCGACATTTTCTTCCAAAATAACCCGGTCTCATCGCAATTGAAGACTTGCTGTGGGATCAAATTTTGTTCCTTAATGTATCGGTCAAATTCAACAACGTATTTTTCACCTGCCGCCTGATCCGAACTGGCTGCCTCCCCATGCCTAGTCACACGGTGAATACCAGTTCTGTTCCGGAATTTCTCGAACCAGCCCCTGCCTGCTTTAAAAGTAAATAACGAATCACTTTCACTAGTACTGGCACTTTTCTTCACCAATTCTTCATAAATGTGAAGAGCTTTCTCGCAAATGAAATCTTCACTTATACTTTCCCCAGCCAACTGCTTTTCTTTAATAAATATAAGGAGCAACTTTTCCATTTCTCAATTACTTGTGGCCTTTGCTTACTAATTGCTGTCACTCCCTGTGCAACATTAGCTTTCTTTATCACTTCCTTATTTTTCAAAAAGGTTGAAATGGTCGACTTCACCATGCCATACTGTAAGGCTAGATCAGACACTCGTACACCATTCTCGTATTTCACAATAATTTCCTTCTTCAACTCGATCGTTGTTCTCACTGTTTTCCTCTTATCCTTCCCCTTATCACTAACTTTCTTGGGGCCCATTATTATCGGCAAAAAAAGACAATAAAACGCACTAAATCACAATAAATTCTCAACACGTGTTGTCGGACTGACGCTCTCTCTTGAAATGATGCTACCCGACCAAGTTAGAGTAGCCAAGATGGCCGCTCATCTCACTTGGCCACGCGTTCGGCTGTTCGAGTTCCGATTTTTTGTTCGAACACCGCAGCAAAAATTACTCGAATTTTTTGGTCGAACTCCGATTTGTTCGAATTTAGAGTCGTTCGACTACCGAGGTATCACTGTATATATACTTATATACATATACTTATATATACTTATATATATATATATATATATATATATACACATATATATATATATACATACTTATATATATACTTATATATATACATTATATATATATACTTTATATATATATCATATATACATATATATTATATATACAGTATACTTATATATATTATATATACTTATATATATGTATATTTAATTATATATATACTGTATATACATATATATATATATATATATATGTATATATAATATACTGTATATATATATATATATATATATATATATATATATATATATATATATATATATATATAATATACTGTGTATATATATATATATATATATATATATATATATATGACACTTGCTCTTTACTATGTAAAGAAAATTTTCGAGAAATACAGTTAATCATTTCTTGTGAATGTTCATATGTGTTAACGATCTGTTTCTCCTCATTAGTAAACCCCCTTTCCCAATCCAGTCTTTCTTTGTCAATTTCTACAGCAGCTTTGGCGATGATTCAGATCTCCTAAACCCTATTTCATTTACCTTTTCCAGCCTTCCTTTATTGCTCGTCCTCAATCTCAAACACCCCTTTATTTTCTTTGAACTTTGATCTTTTGACAACGCGAGAATCGGACACGAACTTAATTTCATTCAGTTTCACATAGTTAATAGTTAATTCTCCAAACCATCCAATTTGAATATCTTCCATCTTTTCAGAGGAAAATTTTAATTTCTTCGGTCACTTTTCAATATTTTGGCCATCATGGTTATTTCAGTAGTTGCCAAATAAAAACATTATTCTTCAAAGTATTATTTTTCATTCACGTTAATAAAGGTAAAAGTTCAACTTTCATTTGCTCTTATGATATTCAACATGCTTTACAAGTTTTTTCCCAACAAGACTTAATTAATTAATACACAGAGATTTCTTCATAGATATTAGCTGCCTAGACGCAACGATATTGTAACTGAAAATTTAATCGTCGAAAACTGAGTAAACTTTTCTAAAGAATGAAAAACCATTTTATCTTTTCTTCTGATCCGCTTGTTCCAGAATCTAGCCTAAGCGCTCTCTCTCTCTCTCTCTCTCTCTCTCTCTCTCTCTCTCTCTCTCTCTCTCTCTCTCTCTCTCTCTCTCTCTCTCTCTCTCTTTAAGTAATCACTATGTGGGCACTGATTCCATTCAGTTTGAAAAAAAGGGGAAAAAAGGCCTTCTCACAAGTCGGCCATAAATAAGAAGACCTTTATAAGTACATAAGGAAAAACGAAATATTGCTTACATAAAGAGACAGGAAAAGAAACCTGATCAGGTCACCACTTCCAAAAGCGGCTAGATTAAAGTCTCATAATCAGACATTTCGGTGTTTTACAGGGAATTGTCCACATATCATATACTCCTACACTATCGATTTCTCATCATTTATTCAAATTTATTATAAAATCCATATACATTATCCATTTTTTAACACATTCATATTTATTAAAAAATCCACATATAAATATTATTCATTTATCAACATTTATTCAAACGTATTATAAACCTCGACAGGCAAATATAAATGGTGTACCTGACGAAGAACGTGACAATAGAAAGGCTGGCCTTCGGAAAAAAAAAAAATTAATCGTCCCTTCATGGTTGAATTTCACTGATCATCAGCCCTGCTTCACTTACTTTTATGTCATTGGGATAGACAATAAACTTGAAAGTTAACTCGTCTCTCATTAAACTTTACTATGACTTATTTTCATTATATTAAACTGCATCGTGGATTAGAATGGAATCTATTTATGCTTTTGAGCTATAAAGGGGTTAAAGGTCGAGCATGAATGGCAGAGGTAAGGAGCAATGACAATGCCCTAGACCTAGAGACTGACCATATATACATATGAACAGAAACCAAGCTCGTTCCCCACCCATGCTGAGACCAGGGAGGGTCACGTAATGGCTGATTGATTGATTGATTAATTTGAGGTTTTCTAGCATCCTGACATCTAACGCAATGGCTGCTGATGACTCAGCCGGTAGACGTATCTCTCCCAATACCCCCATCCTTAGCTCACAAGGATGGTGAGGTTATAGACACGACAATAAACTATCGAGCTTGAACGGACCTCGAACCCCAGTCCAGCAGATAGCCAAACAGCTATTTTTATGTTTTTGAGCTTCATAACCCGACGCTAGGGCATGCGAGGCCCTTCAACGCTGAAGTGCAACTGGGAAAAACCCTGCAGTTGCCATACGATGTAAAAGTTGGACAGCAAGATGGAAGAAAGGAAGCGGGAACAAGGGTAATGTGGGACGATATAAAGTAAGTGGAGCTAGAAGCCAGGAACGCTGCCAAGAACCTCCTCTATGTCAGTCATTTCCAGACAAAGATTAAAACCCTAATTAAACACCAGCGGCCGGATTAAATCATTAAAGGTGATGGGCAGAGGGGAGGTAGCCGTAGTTCGCATTGCGAAATCTGAAGTTTTGATGTAATGCTACTGTAAACAAAAGTATGTCTGTTAATAGTGGCCATATTGTTAATTCAATTTAAGCTTCTTCTCTTCCTATTCTCAACTGAAGTCTCCACAACTGCGTAAGTACACGGAAAAGTCTTCTACATACTTGCTCTGTTTCCTATACATTCCATGCAAAGCCTCACAATTTACCGTGTTATAAATCTCAACAAACGAACTTTGCAATTTATAAAGAAATAAATTAATAATGAGTAAAAGTGAGATTCGCTCGGACAAACCAATTGGCTTCAAACTGCGTGTCAGCCCGATGATCCAAAAGATTACTTTCTTCTTATTTTGAAAAGAATAAATATCCTCTAGCAACTATAACTTTTTCTAGCATGTAGCATCCTCACCAACAAAATTCCAACCTGATACCTAAAATGCATTCAATATAAAAACAGGAACATCTTAACATCAAAGACTGGGTTTATGATTGATTAACATGTTGAGCATACTCATTACAGAATTTTTTCAGACAGAAAAATAAAATGTGAATAACAAATATTTTTATTTTCTATGAAAACTGCTAATTTTTGCAAGATCAACTTGAAAAAATATCTTTAAAGTGACTCACAGGATATTTATTTTCATAAAAATTAATACTGATACTTTCACAAAGCAACTGCAGCCCTTTTCTATCCCTTCCGTCACTGAACACAGAATCTGCACAGATATTAATAAAACTTATAAAAACAATGACAAAACATCTCTCTATTAAAATGATATGAGGAATGAGATCATATAGAATACTCTCTTTTTTCCCACTAAATGCCATGCTGCGAGCAACCACAGTCGACAGGCACTCAACTTTTATTTCCCTTCAGAAAATGAGGCCTAATCATTTTACAGATGATAAAGATCATTTTCTGTGACAAGCCGAAGCTGGTAAAGACATGAAACCAGGGATATTGGTACCCCGAACAAAGAGAGTTTGCAAATGTTCATTCTTTCATAAGGAATGAATGTGATCTAAAGATTATCAATAGATACGAATGCGTACCCTCATAGACCCAAATCCATCGAACGACACTCACAATAAAATATTGAAATTGAAATTCCATTCACTTATTCATGAAGTGCAAGACTGAACACTTTGATGTAATCGCTGTTCAGTGGTAATATCTAGGAAACTTGTTTTTCCTGAGAATCATCACAAGTCTTCTATCAAATTTGTTTTTATCATTTAAACCTTCATAAATCGTCAAAACTATATAGTGCAACTTTAAATTCACCTATAATAGGTACAGGACCTTATTTACACTGTTAAATAAAGGTAATTTTAACCGGAAATTCTCAATAAAAATACACTGTTTTCAGCCGCATTTCAGTAAAATACAGGCGACCATAATTTTACCCTAATTTGTTATTATATCTTAAGTTTGGTGGCCGTCATATCACGCCTTAACGTTAGTACATCAGTTTTTAAAACGGTAATGGCCTGGCTACATTTATTCCAGGATTCTTACCGTTTATATAAGGTAAATTTTAACAGTATAGGAATAAATGCGAAAAAAAGTTCAAATGGCTATATTCAAAAGCTTAGCCAACTATGAAGTGTAATGCGTAATAACTGCTTCCTGTACAATCAGTAGGCCTATCGTGAAACAAACACCTTCAGAGCTTAATACAAAAAAAAAAAAAAAAAAGCTACTAACGAAATGAAAACCAATATCTATAAAATCTTCACCAAAAAATAAGTACGACATTGTTAGATATAATGGAGCTTCATCTGTATATATATATATATATATATATATATATATATATATATATATATATATATATATACATACATACGTTCGATCACAAGCATGAGGTAGAAATTTATTTCTATTTAAACACGATGTTGTGTTGATATTTGTCCATATTGACTCATTAGGGGTAATTTGAATGAATTACTACCAATTGTGTCACGTGGTGGGCCGGGAAATCGGGTAAAACTCGCTGGTAAGAGACTGATGTCTCGCCAGGTGAATCCTCGGACAGCTGGGTAGCGTCAGGTTCCGATTTCTTTTATGGCCTCTCGTGGCATGGTTGGTTTCGACCTGGCCTTTCATTAGAAGGGGCTAGCGTTCGATTCCAAGTATGAGGTAGAAATTTATTTCTATTTAAACACGATGTTGTGTTGATATTTATCCATATTGACTCATTAGGGGTAATTTGAATGAATTACTACCAATTGTGTCACGTGGTGGGCCGGGAAATCGGGTTAAACTCACTGGTAAGAGACTGATGTCTCGCCAGGTAAATCCTCGAACAGCTGGGTAGCGTCAGGTTCCGATTTCTTATATGGCCTCTCGTGGCATAGTTGGTTTCGACCTGGCCTTTCATTAGAAGGGGCTAGCGTTCGATCCCAAGTATGAGGTAGAAATTTATTTCTATTTAAACACGATGTTGTGTTGATATTTATCCATATATATATATATATATATATATATATATATATATATATATATATATATATATATATATATCTCGTGCTAGGCAATATATCTTTGCAATCCACGTTGCCAAGGGTTATATAAGCAGATGGAGTAGTAGTGTAGTAACGGGAACTTTGGGTGTGCAGGATATGGCCCCCTAAATCTCGAACTCACTGGCAACAGGGTGACTGACTGGGTTTATGACGAGAGACAAGCTGTCTTTTCGGCTTCTACTCCTGATGCCTGGCGGATGACCTTACTGGAATTAGTATGGACCAGCAGAGGTCACTTGACCTAGTTAGATAGGCACTGCATATCAAAAGAAACTGGCTATCCTTTGATGCATTTAGCCAATGAAGCCTCGATGGATTTAGTCAATCAATAGAAAGAGAAGATAAGAGAATGGACCCAGTCCCGGGCGTAGCAGGGTGCCACGAATTTCCCGGTTTATAAATACTAAAGAAAAATTGAAAATTGGTAATTGGAATGTTAGAACTATGAATCAGCAAGTGGAGAATAAATTTATGAAATATAGTTTGGTTATCTTGGCCCTAAGTGAAACACGTAAGGGTAAGAAAACCTTAGACAAAGGCAATATATACAGAATATGTATTCAGGAAGAACAGATGGAGTTGGAAGAGAAGGGGTAGGAATGATGATGACATCAAGAGCAGAAAAGACTTTAACTGAGTGGAGAGCTGTAAGTAGAAGATTGTTGCTTGCAATGTTTTAATAAAGACGGTGCAATATGAGCATAATAGTTTGCTATGTACCAACAAATGATCATTCTGAATAAAGGAAAGATGAATACTATGAAAAAATGCCGAGTGTAATAGAAGAGATCCCAGAGAGAGTTATGAAAATTGTGATTGGTGACTTCAATGCAAAAGTTGGAAGGAATAATCAAGGTATAAAGAATGTGATGAGTGGTGTTGAGGGTCTTGGCGAAGTTGCAAATGAAAATGGAGCACATTTTATAAGTTTCTATTCAACGAACAATCTTGTCATTGGAGGTACTCTTTTCCATCACAAGGACATCCACAAATACACGATGTCTTCACCATGTGGCAATTATACAAAAATCAAATAGATCACAGCCATTTATAAAGAGAGGACGACAACTCAGAAATGTAAAAAGCTATAGAGGTGCAAATATTGGAAATGATCACCAGCTCCTCATTGCCAAACTGAAATTAAAACTGAAAGCACCCAACAGAAATGTAGATAGAATACATAGGTTTGGTACAAATAAGCTTCTAGAAGATGAACACAGAGAAACCTTTGCAATTGAATGCAGAAGCCGATTTGTAGTCTTAGAGACTTTGAGAGATGAAGAACAAACAATTGATGAAGTATGGTGTGACATTAAGAACATATCAGCCAGTTGGTAATGAAGTTTTGGGACATGCAGTTACAATGAGAAAGCCATGGATATCAAATGATACATGGGATACTATAGAAAGGAGACAATGACAGAAAGGGATTTTTGAAAGTTATCGATTAAGTAATGAAAATTACAAGGTAGAGCATGCTAAGTATTCCAGTATTGATAGTGAAGTCAAAGGGATAGCCAGGAAAGACTGGATAGAGTATTTAGGCAGGAAATCGGATGAGGCTGACAAAGCTATGAATTCAGGGAGTGGCTATGGTGTAAGAATCTCTCGTAGAATTATCATTGAAATCTCTACGCGGTAAAAAAGAAGAAGCATATGCCCATCAAAATGGGGGATGGATCTGTTATAACAACAGTCGATGGAGATAGTCAAGTTGGATGGAAGACTTTAGTAAGGTCATAAATAGGAAATATGAACGGAATAATTTGATTGATATAACTGAAGCAGAGGAAGACCTTGATGTGCCCATGCATGAATTAGGTGAGTTTGAAGTCGAAGCTATCATTAAAAAACTTGGAGATGGAAAGCCCCTGCTTACGATGTAATAACTGCTACAATGATACTGGCTGAAAATGAGGTCACTCCCAGAATACTTACAAGATTATTTTGTAGAATGTGGCATGAAGAAGCAAAACCCGATGAAGGGGAATTAGGAGTGTTGGTGAAAATGGCTAAAAAGAGAGACCTGACTGATTGGTATAATTAGAGGCATTGCACTTACGTCAGTTGTCACGAAAATATATAATATGCTTATTCTAAAGAGACTAGAGAGAAGGATTGATGAAATGCTGAGAGATGAACAGACAGGATTTCGAAAAAGTAGAAGTTGAACTGACCAAACTTTCATTTTGAGATATGTACAACAATGCTTAGAATATAGGTCTCCACTTTTGATGGCATTTGTGGACTATGAAAAAGCCTTTGATAGTGCACACTGACCAATTTCATGAGGAGTACTATGTTATTATGGAATTCCTCTTAAATATGTAAATTTGCTTAGGTCTATTCATGAGCATAACATATGCAAAGTTAATGTTTGTGGAGTACTATCAAATAAATTACCAGTGAACAGCAGAGTACTCCCAGGGGAATGTGTTATCACCTATGTTGTTAAATCTCCTCATTGATTTTGTAATACATAGAACAGTTGGAGATGGTGAAGGATTGGACTGGATTGGTAAAAGAAAATTAGCTGACCTAGAGTATGCTGATGATGCTGTCCTTATTAGCAGAAAACCACAATATTGGCAATGCTTGGTTACCAAAATGCATGGAATATCACAGGAAGTTGGGCTCAAAATAAAAATGAGAAAGACACAGATGATGAGAACGTAATATGCAATGGAAGATGAAATATCACTGGAAGGAGAAAGGATTAATGAGATAGAATCATTTAAATATTTAGGGACTATGATACATGGTCTTTAGAATTGAAGTTTAATGAAAGATTGAAAAAAGCAAATAAGACAATAGCTAGGTTAAGTAAAATTCAGAAATCAAATCACCAAGTAGAGTGCAGACCTACGCCGCAGCAGGTAATTATTCGAACTTTTGCTCGACCTTGAACTTGACCTTTGACCTTAAACATGTAGTAATTGGCGTGGATTTTCATACACTAAAATATGAAACAAGTTTAAAGTCTCTGTGACAATGACGTCTAAAGTTATGGCCGACTAGTTATGGCCGATTACGTGAATTGGACATTTTGCTTGACCATAACCTTGATATCTGATCTTGACCTTCCAAAATTTAATCATTTCCAGCTTTTTACATAATTAATCCCTGCAAGTTTTATTACTCTACGATTAAAATTGTGGCCAGGAAGCTGTTCACAAACACATACACAGACTGGGGGTAAAACATAACATCCTTCCATCTTCGTTGGCGGAGGTAATCGGGCTTTATATCAGTTTAGTGAAATCGGTGTTATTGTATGAACATGCATCATAGTATGACAATGAAACAATCTCCTATAGATTTTGGAGATTTGAGAACAAAGCCCCTTGAATAATATTGGGAGTTTAATTGCAGAACAGGATTAGAAATGAAACCAAGAAATTACATCGAGTGCCATAACTGGATGAGATCACAGTGAGGGGTAGATTGAGATGGTTTGGGCATGCTCTTCGCACTCCCCAAAAGAGATTAGTTCACCAAACATTTAACTGGGCTCCACAAGGTACTGAAAGAGTTGGACGACTCAACCCTACATGGCTGAGGACTATTAAGCGTGAAGTCGGAGATGATGAATGGAGAGTATTGAATTAAAAGCTCAAGATAGAGACGACTGGCGAAATCTGACCGAGGCCCTTTGCGTCAATAGGCGTATTATTATGATTATGATTATGATGATGATGATGATGATGATGATCATATATATATATATATATATATATAGAGAGAGAGAGAGAGAGAGAGAGAGAGAGAGAGAGAGAGAGAGAGAGAGAGAGAGAGAGGGAGGAAAGGTCCCCTTTTTTCATTTGTTTGATGTCGGCTACCCCCCAAAACTGGTAGTGCCTTTGTATATGTATGTATGTATGTATGTGTATGAGTATGTATGTACATATATATATAATATATATATATATATATATATATATATATATAATTACCCTCATGATGGGTATCTATTCGTAAATCTACTTCTCTGCAGTCAAAAATTAAGTTATTTGTGAAAATATAGTTTTATAAGAATCGCTATGATATAGATTCTGTGGCATATTAAGGGCCTTTCCCTATGTCAAATATATGTTATCTCTCTCTCTCTCTCTCTCTCTCTCTCTCTCTCTCTCTCTCTCTCTCTCTCTCTCTCTCTCTCTCGAGGCCAGCCAAATTTCGTCATGACAATAATCTTTGAGAGACCCAAATTTAATATTAGTTATAACCTTGTGACTTCCATACACTGTTAATAGTAATTACCCAGAAATCCACCCCCACCTTATATGGCATATTTCTTTAAGTCACTCCCGATCAAAGGAATAGGCAATCTTCATAATTCATCAATAGTAATCAATAATAATTACGTTTCGTTTCCCCAAAATCCTATGAGTAATATTGTCAATAAACCCTATAGGATCCAAAAACACGAAGAACCATTTGTGTTGTGTAACAACAGATCAGAAGGATTAACTGAATCTTATTTGTTCAGCCATTCCCTGCATCCCTGTTCTCCACTATTTGTTCTTTTGAAGGATCCCTTCAAAGGGGATACATCCTTTCATGATTCCTACCTACCTATCTACACCCCCCTCTCTCTCTCTCTCTCTCTCTCTCTCTCTCTCTCTCTCTCTCTCTCTCTCTCTCTCTCTCTACTTTGTTCTCGTCAACAGAGGGGATATTTAAAAAAAGAAAAAAAGATATTCTTTTTACGATGAAGTACTTACATATCAAGAGCAGTTATCATTTCTGTATCTTATATTTGAAAATCGAATGTACATGTCTGAAAAAGATGGTCAAATAGGAATCTTGAGACAATTTAGCACAAACAATGACCCAATTCAGAATCCAGTGTGCAATATCCATTAAAACAACAAAATCTAAATGACCCCAAAAACATCATCTGCAATCTCTCACGTAGCGACATTAAATGGTATAGATGCAACATAAAAAGTTCCTAACTGTTGCATTCTTTAACGAGAACCAACCATTGTTAAATTAATATCAAGAGAACATACACCCTTCGTTGTCTTCGACTTGAGAAACCTGTTGAATTTTAAGGAATCGATGAGGTAATAATGTCTTCAACAATCCTGAAAAAAAAAAAAAAAAAAAAAAAAAACTCTTAAGCATTAACTATTATGTCTCCCGTGTGGAGGGTGGATCGCGGGTATCTACTGCATCAGCATGGTTACACACGCCATTAGTGACCTACACATTCGCTTTAAAATTCACATAAGGAACTTGACTACACTTAAATCTTCAGTGCCAACCCTTTTCTCAGAGCCAACACAAATAAAAGTATTAACTTTTCACATTATATTTCCAAGGAATATTTGATTAGATGCAAAATATTTAAATTAAATTAATGATATATTAATACACTGTTATTTCCTTTTAAAACTTTATAATATTTTAATCAAACTAAGTTTTGTAAAACAGAAATAGACGTGGGTAGAAGACATTAACTTTTCACATCGCAATTTAACTACTACATATCTTTAATTCTTCTGATTAATAGACCACCAGATATCTAGCGACATAACCACAATAGTATTTAACGACAAATTACTATTCCGGAATGTCAAAGTGATTTTGATGGCTGTCATTCCGTCTTTGACACAGAAACGAGAAGTTGGAAGTATCAGGTACCATCGCATGTCTGAACTATAATCAATGAGAAAGAGACTGGGCTTGGGGAGTGGGAGGAAGACACTAAATCCAATTCTTCATGTTCTTGCTCAGTGGAACGTTACTGGAATATAAAAAAAAAATCTTTACTTGACAGTTTAAAGATTTTATTCAATTTCTCGTGGTTTGTGCGTTTCTAATTACCGCTAATATTTTTTTTTTTTTTTTTTTTTTTTTTGTAAAGTATGTTCAAATGATTCACGTCTAAATGTGTTCAAATTGTTGCATTGCCAAACTTTTGAAAAAAGATTTTGAACGTCGTTTCTCTTAGAAATCCTTTGGTCGCATAGCCTACAAAACCATTTATATCTTATCAAAATAAACACCATATTTATTTCGAAAAGTATTATTTACACAAAATCAAAGAAAAAAAAACGAACTAGTCACTCATAAAAAAAGTTACATTAGATTCGTTCACGAAAATTCAACCACTTTGTCCTAATTTTCCATTCGTATTGATTCTATTAAAGTTCAACTATGTTAAAAATCTGACCCCCATAAATAATCTCTGAAGAGCATGAAGTAGTCTCACTGAACTGAACAAAGTTTGTACTCCGTAACCATGTGGATACTGACATATCGACTAACATCTATAATAACCACACGTGAAAAACAATTGAACTTTTTAAAGACATAACCACAGGGTTTTATACTTAAACGATTAATGTCAAGATCTAGTTTCCCGTAGGTTTCCTACTCTACAACGACTGCACACTTCAATCTTTTTCATTTCCTTAAGCAGAAAATATCAAGGGATGGTTACTCCTTAAGACCTACAAATGACTGTAGCACTGTATGAAATACAATCAACCTATATACCATCTTTGCAAGTATTATTCTCCAAGTACGTTATGTCCCAAGTTCACTTGACACCAGAGTAGACATACGCTGCGATCTATCGATGAAACACCAGTTAACCACAACGGCAGAAAAATAAATACTACAACTAATAATAATTAGATCATTCTTTTTATTTGGAACAAGTTCCTTGAGACCGAGAGCCCGCAGCCAAAATAAAGGTTTACTTTGTAACATAAATATTGCAGGATATTCACACACAAATCAAGGTATTAATTCCATTGTCACTAAGGACGACACAAAATCGAGTATGGTGCATAATTTAATTATTCTAGGTACAGTACAACCGTTACTCTGGTGCTCCCGTAGTCATGTTTCGATCTGCAACTTGAAGTTATTGTGTTGTAAAGGTGTCGTACTAAAAACAGTTGCTTAAATTACTTTAGCATATTTTTAATCTCAGGTTGTTGGTTTCATTGAATGATATTATAGAATCCACATCGTTTAGATATTCGCCTTTATCGTGATTAATTGCTAATGTGAATGGTCATAACCTTGCATATTCATAAACAGCTCTAGTTAATATTCATAGTTAATCACTATTTCAGTCAGTCCCTTAACAAATTCTATGGTACAGTTGGCTTCATTAATTCCAGTACACTTCATGGGAAGCTAAGGAGTCGTCTGACAGATGTACGGTTGGACACAGGAGTCCCTGGCACACATTGCTACAAAGAAGTGCACCCTGACACGCCCATACTTTGCATCGAGTGACCAAACAGATAGTGTAAGGAAAGATGGATGACAGCGCGTGGGCTCGTTTGCCAATGTTCTTACACACGTGACTTTATACTTTTTCCCAGAAAATTTTAGATACTTGGTATAAATACGAGGTAGACTTCCGTCTATAGCTTTCCATGGCTTCAAAGATAATTACATTGTATTCTTTTCTTAATAAGGTTCTTTTCTCTACTATATTCAATGAAAATAAGAACTGATATTATTAATTTACTACCGGCTTTAATCTTTTTTAACTGAAACAACCCTTACCGAAATATACAGGGTACACACATGCACAGGCTTACACACACAACAAATAATAGTTCGAATCCATACTTCTTTAATTATCAGGTATATCACTGAGCATATCACTTCACTTCCTGGGGGGAAAAATGCCTAAAGAGAACTCAACCATACAGTTAGTCTCCTCATAGACCTGGCTATCTTCATTTTGTGACAATTTCTTATTAGCCTTATTCTTGTATTTCGATTTCATACTTAACTTATAAAATTATTTCGTTTTAGCTAACCAAGTAAACTTCACAGTAAATCAGTTAATATCTCTAGAATTTTACATTCCCCGTGACATTATACTCTCGGCCTAAGAGTTGAAAGAATGGAAACGTGATAAGCGATATCAGTATCCCACGTTGTTATGACTAATGATGCCGCCGAAATGAAATAGTACTGAAATGAGGGTTAAGGAAAGCTATGCATTTCTCTCTAGAATCAACATTCCCGTTTGTTTCAAAACTTTATCAGCACCTCATAGCCAACCATAACTCTTCATCAATTAATTAAAGACTTAAATTGAGAAAACTTCAACCCCTCCACAACAGATGGGATCCATTCCTTCCAGCAGGTTCAATGGATCAGGTGTGAGGAGCATATACTTCAAGTCCCAAGGTGTTATTCAACTTAATTGAAAACTGGAACCACTTGCCTGGGGATCGTTTGTTACACGATAGTGACCACAATGAAATGTATAACTAGAAAGAAAACAATATCGATGATGTGTTACTTATTTGTCTTGCATAATCTAGCATTAAAAGAACAGCAATCTGAATCCCGTCTTTCTTCTTGTTCTACGAAATGCTTATGATACTCTCAGAATGATAGTTGTGCCCTTACTCCCTTACAACAAAAATATTGTTGCTAAACTTTTCTGCAATAAAAACCCTGATATTTGAAACTAACAGTGGAGTAAGTCTCAGCCAACAAGGAATCAATGTACAGTTGGAATCAAACTAACACCGACACTCAGGGGAAATCTTTCGTCAGATGTATCTAAGTGTTCCCATGACAAAACAGACAAGGTGTTGCTCTTCTTACTACTACGAAATGGGAGGAGCCTTCCCCAACCTTAGCGAAAGACAGTAAAGAGCTGTCTTTGTTAGCGAAAGCATTAAAATGTTATAAATCGAGTTGCCATATTTCATTCTGTCTATAAGATGTTTCGAATATCCACTCCAAATACTGAATACACATACACACAATTATGTGTAAATGTGTGTATATATAACATATATATATAAAATGCATAAATTTTATACAAATATATATATATACACACACATATATATATATATATATATATATATATATATATATATATATATATATACACACATATATATATATGTATATATATATATATATATATATATATATATATATATATATATACACATATATATATATGTATATATATATATATATATATATATATATATATATATATATATATATATACATATATATATATATATATATATATATATATAAATCGGCAAAACCGTGTAGAAATTCAGCAGTAAATATAGAATATATTGGAGGAAGTGCACCTCTACAGTTAAACAAACTACAATATTTAGAGTGTCGCAGCTAAACAATACCCTCCGTTAACAGCTACACTAGATTGTTTCGACATTAGTCTTGTTCAAGACACCGATGAAAGAAAAAGTAGTCTCCGTTATGGTTCGATGCTGTAAAATAAAAATAAAAAAACACCATGCGAGAGTTATACTGGCCTAAAGGACATTGAGAGAGAGAGAGAGAGAGAGAGAGAGAGAGAGAGAGAGAGAGAGAGAGAGAGAGAGAGAGAGAGAGAATCAAATTGTTTGGCCATACTGTAGTTAATAAGTAATCTAGCACCACATAAAATCCATTGTAGACATTTATGCATATCAAAATTTTGTTTAGTCTTATTATGCAATGTTCCCAATAAAAATTGTTGTATTATGCTTCTAAAAGCTCATCGTCATCGTTATTTTTCAAATGCTAGAATAACTGCTCAAAATCAAACTTCAGCTGTTAGATATTCATAGATTGCAACATTTCGTAATACGTAACGATACTTAACTGTAGGAGAAAGAGGGGGAGAAGCAGTAGTAGGAGGAGGAGAAGAAGCAAAAGGAGGAGAAGAAGCAAAAGGAGGAGGAGAAGCAAAAGAAGGAGGCAGGGGAGGAGGAGAAGCGGGAAGAGAAGATAGGAGAGAAGGAAGAGAAGAAAGAGGAGGAGGAGCGATGGAACCCCGTCGGCTCGCGCGATGGAACCCCGTCGGCTCGCGCGATGGAACCCCGTCGGCTCGCGCGATGGAACCCCGTCGGCTCGCGCGATGGAACCCCGTCGGCTCGCGCGATGGAACCCCGTCGGCTCGCGCGATGGAACCCCGTCGGCTCGCGCGATGGAACCCCGTCGGCTCGCGCGATGGAACCCCGTCGGCTCGCGCGATGGAACCCCGTCGGCTCGCGCGATGGAACCCCGTCGGCTCGCGCGATGGAACCCCGTCGGCTCGCGCGATGGAACCCCGTCGGCTCGCGCGACATTGGAGCGCATGTGAGCGGGCGCGCGGGCACGTGGGTGTGTGGTCGCGCAACGTGGGTGCGCAGGCGGGCGATGGCGCGTTGACGAGCGATGGCGCGTCTTGGCGAGCAAAGGCCCGAAGGCGAGTGAAGGCGTGTTGGCAAGCGATGGCGCGTCGGCAAGCGATGGCGCGTCGGCAAGCGATGGCGCATTCGCAAGCGACGGCACGTTGGCGAGTGGTGTTGCGTTAACAAAACACTAGCGCGCAGGCGAAGAATCGCGCGGGCGCGTAGGAGATCGCTGACGTGTAAGACACTAGGGATGATTAGCGCGCATCGCACTAATTCAGAATGCGCGCAGGAGCATCAGGAAGGTGAGCGCCGATGCGACTGTCAATCAGGCGATCTTGGACGGTCAGGAAAAACTGTTGGCGCCCATTGGTGCGTGGCAGAAAAGGGGGCGCAGATGTGCGCTGGCGATTGAAGGAAGCTGGCGCAATATGGAACCCCGTCGGCTCGCGCGGTGGAACCCCCTCGGCTCGCGCGGTGGAACCCCGTCGGTTCACGCGACATTGGAGCGCAGGTGAGCGGGCGCGCGGGCACGTGGGCGTGTGGTCGCGCAGGCACGTGGGTGCGCGGGCGAGCGCAGGCGGGCGATGGCGCGTTGACGAGCGATGGCGCGTCTTGGCGAGCAAAGGTCCGTAGGCAAGTGAAGGCGTGTTGGCAAGCGATGGCGCGTCGGCAAGCGATGGCGCGTCGGCAAGCGATGGCGCGTCGGCAAGCGATGGCGCGTCGGCAAGCGATGGCGCGTCGGCAAGCGACGGCGCGTTGGCGAGTGGTGTTGCGTTAACAAAACGCTAGCGCGCGGGCGCGTAGGAGATCGCTGACGTGTAAGAGACTAGGGATGATTAGCGCGCATCGCGCTAATTCAGAAGACGCGCAGGAGCATCAGGAAGGTGAGCGCCGATGCGACTGTCAATCAGGCGATCCTGGACGGTCAGGAAAAACTGTTGGCGCCCATTAATGCGTGGCAGAAAAGGGGGCGCAGATGTGCGCTGGCGATTGAAGGAACCTGGCGCACAGAAGGACAGAAGTAAAGGTGAGCGCTGGCGAGCAGAAAGAAGATCTACGGCAAGACTCAGCTACCGGAGATCGTGGTCCACAGCAGGCGAGTGCTAGATCGCTACTGATGGTGTCCAGGGGACCTGACACGCGTGGAAGATCGATGGCGATCGTTGACGGGCAGGAGATCGCTGACGATTAGGCGAACGTTGATGCGTCTGTGGTCGCTGGCGCGCAGAAGGGCGACGCGTGGAATCCTGTGCGTAGAAGAAGAGTCATTGTCTAAGACCTGAACCGAAGTTCTAGGTTGCGCGGGCGAACGTGGGCACACAGGGCGCGTATCAGGAACTGGAAGCGAAGGTGCGCTCCAACAGGCAGGAGATCTAGAGCACTCAGGAGACCGATGGCGTGCAGGGCGCACAACAGGAACAGCAGGATGTTCGGAGTCCTCAACGATCATCAGGAGAGCGCTGACGAACAGGAGAGCGCTGGCGAACAGGAGCGCGCTAGCGAACAGGAAAGCGCTGATGAGCAGGAGAGCGCCTGTGCGCTAACACTGCAGAAGGGCGAGTAGGGGAACCCTGACACGCAAGGGAAGCACCCCCCGTGGGAGGGAACCCTGACACGCAAGGGAAGCACCCCCCGTGGGAGGCAACCCTTTGCCCCGAAAGGACCGTTGCCCGTCGGATGACGAGGTCAGACTGCTGTCCATCTGCACCAGGGGCGGAAGGTCAGGAAGGCGTTGGAGATCGATCCCCGGAGAGATCTAAGGAGGTAGGAGCTGTAGGCTGCATACGGAGGAGATTCAAAAAGGCGCCTCTTAGCACCCTATAGGGAGATGGGAGGCCCTTACGACATAGCGGACGGTGAGCCTTACGGCGAAGGCGGCCAACAGCAACAACAGCAGAAGAGTCCTCCGAAGAGGAGTCTATGAGTGTACTCCCTCGCGAACGAAAGAGAAACACTTCGTAGAAGAGACGGGTCAGCCAGTGACCTAAAAAGAGCAATCCTCCGAAGAGGGGTCCTGCAGTTGCCCAGCCCTTTGAGCGTAACTGCAGGTGCGACCACTCAGCACCAAGAGCATAGTCGCACGAAATAAAGGCAAGAGTAGAACCCCCCAAAAGGAGAAAAAAAAAACTCAAGCCTGGACAGGAAAACTTCCCTCGGAAGGAAAGTTACCCACCCAAGGAGGCGAGCCTCCTGAGTGTTCTAAAATGAACTGGAGAGCTGTCAATCGTCACGGGAGTACTTCCAGGAGAAGGAGACACGCCCCTGACGAAGATCTATAGGGGAGGCAGCAACAGCCGAATCCGCAGGTCTCAACAAGACAGTTCACTCCGTTGTCACATTACAGAAACGAACTAGATCAGTAACTGTGAAAAAACAGATTTTGAGCGAATCGAAAAATCTATTTTTGGGTGAGATGGCCATGTCGTACTGATGGAAGTTCCTAAAGGGTAGCTTCCTTGGGTATATATAACTACGGCGATATTCCCAGAGAATTTACCTTAAGATACCCAGAATTCTAACTCCTGGAGCGAATATCCCTAATAAAAGAACAAGGGATAACGCGAAATATCAGAGGACGTATTCTTGACACGCCACATAGCAATCTGCACCCCGAACAGAGTTAACACTTCGAAGGGGTCAATTGGCAAGAAAACGAAAACGAGAAAGAAAAGGAGAGCCGCTCGCAAGGTATCTCTCCTCTCCCGTTTCGTAAGCGTGCATTGCGCTGCCCACGGCGCCATCTGTATTCCTTGTAGCAATACACAAGGTGCTACAGATACTGTATGTAGGGAGGGGACCTACAGCCCTTTAAAAGAAAGGGAAGGGTGGGTCCATCAGGACGACATGGCCATCTCACCCAAAAATAGATTTTTCGCTTCGCTCAAAATCCGTTTTTTGGGCTCAAGCCATGTCGTCCTGATGGAAGTATACCAGAGCATTACTGTATCTGTGGATTCTCAAAACGTGCCATACTCCCCGAAGGTATTTCCCGGCCAACTAGACCTAGAGACCTAAGATGTTACCGTCATACATCTTTTCAACTAACCATAGACCATGTTAGTGCTTCCTGCCCCCTACAGGGAAGAGTCCTACTAAACTCTGGAAGTCTCGAAGAGTACATATACCTATGTATGAATAACAGACGAGCCAATATAGTGGTCTTACCCTATATCATGTAAAGCATAGTTTGTAAAGAACCACTGACTCAGAATGAAATATCGACCAGTTCTCCGTTCAATACCGGATTGGACAAAGGTTTATATCCGAGTAGGCGGAAAACTTGCATATCCGCCACCGTCCCCTCAGGGCATGGAGTCCTCCCGCCAAGGGAAAGCATAAACCAATGCAAAGAATGCTTGCATAAAGGAACAATCTATTAGGTTTATCCCAGATAAATATACATAGAACGTAATGCCAAATTATATCAAATAAATTGACACAGGTGAAGGAGACGCAAGTTTATTGACAAACAATAAATAAAACAAGTTAAACAACCATTATATAAATATAAGAGGAGGATAACCAACAAATAAGCATAAGCATGATAGTAAACAGAAACTTGTATATCTGAAAGAAAAACATTAGCGCCACTTTTAACATACCGAGGTATCAAAATTATAAAAGTCTGTATTACTAATCAGTTACATTAGCATTGGAAACGCTCGGCACACATGTCTGCACTTATGCTAGGTTCACCTTTGAAAGTGGAACAGTCAATGTGGGCAACCCAGTGTCCTCACACTTAGTTCGTAGAACAGTTCGTAACTACACACTCACCCCGAAATTAATCGTCCCAATTAAATCCACT
Source organism: Palaemon carinicauda (assembly GCF_036898095.1). Lineage (NCBI taxonomy): Eukaryota > Metazoa > Arthropoda > Malacostraca > Decapoda > Palaemonidae > Palaemon > Palaemon carinicauda. The sequence goes on from NC_090759.1 coordinate 20,450,648, forward strand.
GTTCCTCGCAGAGTTAAACAGCAGGGTTAACGACACAACCCACTACTACCACAGACCTCTTTAGTTGCTCCACTTGCTTCGCATAGTGACGAAATAACACTCTGGAAGACTTCCAGCCAATGTATGAACGAAGATGTTCAAAATCCATACAATTAAAGAAATTTAAAGATGAGGCAACTTTCCTCGGATCGTGACCTGCGGGTGTACTGTCTAGATCCGCTCTGCGAATAAAATAGGTGATTTTCGCCCTAAGTTGTTTCAGTGATAAATTTGAGCCTGATGTTTCTCCCCTGAATAGTTGACCACCCCTGAAGTCTGAAGTTCTACGAAGATAGACCTTTAGGCATTCCACTGGACATAGAGATGCATCTTCTTTCAGAGGGCAGATTCTCCATGGACCCCACCTGTTGGTGGGTAACTCGTTCTTGGCGAGAAACGTAGGATCCGGAAATAGGTTCAGTTCTCCCCCATTCAAGAACTGAACACGACCCTCCTCTCTCGAGAGGGCTACAATTTCACTAACCCTGGCCCCCGACGCGAATGCAAATAGGAAAATAACTTTTTGGGTCAAATCCTTTAAAGCACACTCCTCATTGTTCAACAGCGAAGCCAAATGAAGAACTTTATCTAAAGACCATGAAATGGGTTTTGGAGGTGCTGATGGTCTGAGCCTAGCACAGGCTTTCGGAATTTTATTAAAAATATCGTCAAAGCAGATTTACACGTTGATATAGTGTTGGCTGCTAACCCTTGACCATGGAGGTGGATGAAGAAAGATAGGCAGAAGTCCGTCGAGTTCTTTTGCGGATTCTTCGCCTTGACAAAGGCCACCCATTTCCTCCAAGATGACTCATATTGCCTTCTAGTAGATTTGCACTTATATTCCTCTAGGAAGTCTATACTGTCTTTCGAAATCCCAAAACGTTTTCTCACCGCTAGGGAGAGAAAATCATGAGCTGCAGGTTCCGGGTTTTCTGTGATGAAGCGCAGACAGTCGACTTCTGAACTCGCTGGGTCAGAACTGGATCTGGTAACGGTAGACACTTCAGCCGTAGTTCCAATGCCAGAGGGAACCACACGATGTTCAGCCACTTGTGAGCCACTATTGCCGCTACTCCCTTGAAAGATCTCAGTTTGTTGAGGACCCTCAACAGAAGGTTGTGAGGAGGGAACAGGTAAATCCTGGACCATCTGTACCAGTCGAGGGACATCGCGTCCACTGCTTCCGCCAAGGGATCCTCGTACGGGGACACGTAAAGGGGTAACTTCTTGTTGTCTTTCGTCGCAAAGAGGTCTACCTGCAGTTCTGGGACTTGACTCAAGATGAAGGAGAATGATCCTGCGTCTAGGGACCATTCCGACTCTATCGGTGTGAACCTGGATAGAGCGTCCGCTGTCACATTGCGGACTCCTTGAAGGTGAACTGCCGACAGGTACCACTTCTTCTTTTCCGCCAGTCGAAAGATGGCCAACATCACCTGGTTGAGTGGTGGTGACCTCGATCCTTGTCGATTCAAGCATCTCACAATCACCTCGCTGTCCAGCACCAACCTTATGTGGATCGAGCGACGAGGGGAGACTTTCTTCAAGGTAAGGAGTACTGCCATAGCTTCCAGAAAGTTTATGTGAAATGTCTTGAATAGATTGGACCAAGTCCCTTGGGCCTTCTTCCGATGAGAATGACCTCCCCACCCCTCCTTCGAGGCGTCTGTGTGAATAGTCAACGAGGGGGGAGGTGGCTGAAGAAGTACCGACTTCTTTAGTCGCCTGACTTGGGACCAAGGCCTGAGAAACGTACGTAGACGAAGCGGAACTGGTCTTATCAGATCTCTTCGCGCGTTTGATGCATAACTTCTCCAAACTCCGGTTGCATCCTTTAGCTGTGCTCTTAGCACCGGGTCTGTTACTGAGGCAAACTGGAGAGAACCCAGCACTCTCTCCTGTTCGCGTCTTGATAGCCTTTCGGAATCCAGAAGTCTCTTGACAGAACCAGCTATCTCCTTCCTCTTCTTCGCCGGGATGGAGAGTTGGTGTGACACTAGGTCCCAGCGGATTCCCAACCACTGGAACCTTTGAGATGGAGAAAGTCGAGACTTTTTTCTGTTGATCTTGAAGCCTAGATACTCTAAGAACTGGATCACCTGCAGGGAAGCTTGCAAACATTCTGTCTTGGACGCTGCCCACACTAGCCAGTCGTCCAGGTAGGCTACCACCTGGATTCCCTTTAGGCGTAATTATTTGAGAGCTACGCTCGCAAGCTTTGTGAAGATCCTTGGGGCTACGTTTAGCCCGAATAGCATAGCTCTGAAGGCGTAGAGTCTTCGATGTAGCTTGAACCCTAGGTAGGGGGAGAGTTGACGATTGATTGGAACGTGCCAATAGGCGTCTGACAAATCTATGGAGACGGTAAATGCCCTCTTGAGCAGTAAGGTCCTTATGTGTTGCAGTGTTAGCATCTTGAACTTGCAGTTCACAATGAACTTGTTGAGTGGCGACAAGTCCAGAATGACTCTGAGATTTTGCGAGTCCTTCTTGGGAACACAAAACAGCCTCCCTTGGAATATGATGGACTTTACCATTCGGATTACCCTTTTCTCCAACAGTTCTTGAATGTACTCCTCCAGAACGGGGGTGGAGTGTTGGAAAAATCAAGGGCACGGGGGTGGAGTGCTGTACCAGCTCCAACCCAGTCCATTTTTGAGTAGGCTGTGGGCCCAGGGATCGAAGGTCCACCAATCCCGAAAATTCTGAAGTCTCCCTCCTACCGGTATCATCTCACTTTGACTGCTGTTGCCCTGAGGTCTTGCCTCCTTGACCGCGACCACCCCTGAATCCCCTCCCCCTTGAGGGGCGTCTAGACGAACCTCTGGCTGCTCCTCTAGGCTTCGCTCGAAAGGTAGTTGACTGCCCTTCGAACGCTGGGTTAAATGCCGGAGACTGCGTCGACACGGCTTGGGGTACCCACTGGTACGTGGTCGGGGTGTGTGCCACCATCTGGGGCACTGTAGGCATAGGAAATTGCTGTTGCTGCTGCTGTCTGAATGGCTTGGCTGGCTGAGAGGGTAGCCTAGTCTTCTTAGTCTTCCTCTTTGGTTGGGGACCCTCATCCGAGGAAGACTTTCTCTTGAGGGACAGGCCCCACTTCTGGAGAAGGTTTCTATTATCCGTGGCGGCCTTATCTACAACCTCCTTGACCGCTCGCTAGGGAAGAGGTCTTTGCCCCAAATGTTGGAGGAGATTAGCTTCCTTGGCTCGTGCCTCACCGCAGCCGAGGCGAACACGAACTCCCTACAAGCCCTCCTAGCTTTGACGAAGCTATAAAGGTCCTTCGTCACTGTGACTAGGTGTGTCTTAGCCACTACCATGAACATCTCATGGACCTTGGGGTCACTTGCCATTGTCTCCAGAGTTGTTTGATGAGACATTGAGGCAGCAAGTCTTTCTTTTGTCTCAAGCTCCCTCCTCAAAAGAAAGTCAGACAGCTTGGGGAGGTTGTCACCGAACTGACGTCCGGCAATATCAGCCTCCAACTTCCCGACTGAGAGGGTAAGATGGACGTCCTTCCAGTCCTTGTGGTCCATGGGTAGGGCCAAAGACAGAGGTTTACACTCCTCCAAGGAGGGGCATGGCTTACCTGCCTTGACTGCTTTCAGCACAGCCGTAAACCCTTTCTGCATAAAGGGGAAGGCTCTAGCAGGAGAGGACACAAAGGAAGGGTGCTTCTTACTCAAAGCAGGTACCTTCGAGTTTGAGAAGCCCCTCTCTTTCATCGAGCTTGAGAATAAAGCTTGAGCCTTAGCGTGGTCCAAAACTATGACCTCCTTCGGCTCTGTTTCTTCCTTTGAGGCTGGTTCCTTCCTTAGACAGACATAACAGTCTGGATACGACTCCTTGCTGGGCCAGATTTCCACCTCCTCAAGGGGGACTGAGCCCAACTTCTCCAAAATGACGATTTTTCCCGTCGTCATAGGCATGTGCTCAGCATACTTCCAAGGGTTAACATCTGAGCACAAGGGAAGGTCTTTCACGCTCAGCTTCTTCTGGGACCCACGTGATGCTGCAAGTCTCCGCATCTCCAGCTCCATTGCAGCCGCCTTCTCATTATTCTCCCTCTGCATCTGTTGGATCATTCCAACGATGGAGGAAAGGGTCTTTCCCAGCTCATCTGGGAGAGAGGACGATGTTGAGGGAATAGGTTCAGGGGCCTGAACCGGAGTAGCCGACACCTCGTCGACCTCGACCTCTTCATTGTCTGGAGCCTACTCTTCATCCTGGTCTTCTGCCAGAAGGTCATCTTCCAGACGCTCGGACACCTCCGACATCCTATCGTCCAATTGGATGTCCTGCAGGGCGTCCGCGACTTCAGCATCCACAAGGATCTGAACCACTGGTATTTCCACTTGAGGCTGGGGAATCACTGCATCAGTTGACGCCCTAGGGAAAAGGTAAGCCCTCATCTTCTCACTTGGAAGATAAGGCCCAGAAGTGTTCTTCTGAAAGCCCCTTACCCAGGTACGAAGCTTCTCCCTTGCTGCGTCCCTTGACTCCGCCGTCTTAGGAGAATCAAAAGCCTCAGTAATCAGGTTTGTGCACACAGTACATACCTGCGGGTCCCAATACCGGAGATCACCTTTGGAGACTGCGCATGCTGCGTGCCTCCTACACAAATCATGTCCGCAGAAGTTCTTGCTGCGGACGTTGCAGAAAACGCTTCCACACTTCGGATGGTCCTCCTGTAAAGAGAAGAAAATTCCATGAGTATCAAGTGAACTACGTATCACTGGATATACATAGCTTAGCACAACTAAACTAGAAAGGAAAGACACACACTTGTATTTCCCGCACAGTCAATTGCTGCAACCTTCCAGATAATAAAATAGTATGGTTAATCTATTCTAGAACAACCAATGAATAATTTCCAGAGGAAACAGATGTAGCTCACACCCAAAAAATGATTTTAAAATGCTGGATAGTAGACAAGAAAGAACTCACTTTCTTTATCTGTAAGGTTACCCCAAAGGACTGTGCGAGACAACACAACAGTGTTAGAAAAACTTAGTGTTGTAACAAATACTATACTATAGTTTTCTCCCTACAGTATATACTATACTGAAGAATACTGGCTACAGTATAGAAGGTAATGTGCCGGTCGGCACACACCTTAACTAGTTCTAAAGTATACTACTTAAGAACTATAAGGTGGAAGAACGCTGGTTCAAATGCATGTGCCGGCCGGCAACTATACAAGATAGCACCCGGCTGCCGGCCACCCATCGTAGCGGCCAGCAGACAAGGGTGTGATATATAGCCGGCCGGCAAAGGTATACAACCAATGCCGGCCGGCAGCAATAGAACCAGAGAACTCTGACTGCCCGGCTGCCGGCCACTTAGGCCGGCAGCCGGGCTAGAGTACAACACTAGAAGAAAAACAGAATGGATGCCGGGATAAGAGACTGTACTACCTCATAACCCAGCAACCCGAAAGAGTGCACATAAGGAAGGGGAGAATATAACTTCAGGTTTCCTGACCCATGCCATCTGGCTCTACAGACAAACATGGATGAGAGACCAAGGGAGGTCTGGGCAGCACTCAAAGCAGAAGACCCTTGCCGGCCGCCACGCACTGCCGGCCGGCAAGGGACTGAGTCAACCCCACATCCTAACCTATGCTAGGTACAGATGTAGAATGACGGACAGGAATGCAATGGCTAGGCCATCACAAAGGAAAGAGGGGGAAAGGGAGAAGAGGGTCCTGCCAACCTTGCTCTAATAATGAATCACCCGCAGCCAAGAAAACTCATCTTAGCCTAGGGGAGATCCGAGGAGGGAGGCCAACAATACTTGATAAACTCCCTCGGAACCAAAGCAAGGAAGGCGTTGTTATTCACAGAAAAGAGGATCTTATCCTCCACACCGAGAACAACAACACAGGACTAGTCTGCTAGATCACAAGAAGAAGGAATCATCTCGTACAGAAACCTTCGAAAGTGAACTAAGGAGGCTAAGCCTCCTATGTCTGTTGTCAGTCGAGCAAAGGAATCTCAACCAAAAGCTAGACATAAACAGATAGACTAAAAACTCTGTCCTGCCCCCACCCAGAAGCCAGACTTACTGGAAACAGGAAGGAACAGAAACACCCTAATATAGTTGTATCTAAAGTCAATTCAGATAAACCATTAGGGTTAAGCCCAAGGCTTAAACAGAGGGAAAGGGATTGCACACCTTCTCCGAAGAGAAGAGAGCAACCGGGGAGTGTGAGAAAGTATACTAAGGCCCCATAGACAACTAGCCTAGGCGCAAAGAAAATCGATTACCTAAATCACCGAAACTCACTCGTATACTATCTTGGAAGAAATCAACATAATCTTAAATGTATAAAACTGCCTAAAGCTTCAATAAAATTTTAAAACACTCGGAAATCTGAATATCATGCAGAAAAGTACTAGAGCAAACGACTAGGCTACAAGGTCTAGCGTAGGCCAGAATTGGCAAATCCTTCGCCAAAACAAAAATACTAAAAGCATCATATAAAGAAATCCTATGTAACGCTAAACAGCTAAAATTATTAAAGCAAATCAGCAGTGAACGTCGCTCTGGCTAACTAAATAACTCATACCTAGCGAGCGACAGCGTCCAGGACACCTCCGGTAGGCAACAGCTCTTGTAACAACGATATCACTATCAAATCACTTTTAAAATTACAAAGAGCTTACATTTATACATAAAAGAAATAATACTCAACTTATCAGAAGCAGAAGAAGTTGGAGAAAGCATTATAAGTTGAAATAATCCAAGAATTGCGAGTAACACAGGGAAAAAACACAGAGTTGTTGAGCTACGCAAAAAGGAATACAGATGGCGCCGTGAGCGGCGTAATGCACGCTTACGAAACGGGAGAGGAGAGATACCTTGCGAGTGGCTCTTCTTTTCTTTCTCGTTTTCTTGCCAACTGACCCCTTCGAAGTGTTAACTCTGTTCGGGGTGCAGATTGCTATGTGGCGTGTCAAGAATACGTCCTCTGATATTTCGCGATATCCCTGGTTCTTTTACTAGGGATATTCGCTCCAGGAGTTAAAATTCTGGGTATCTTAAGGTAAATTCTCTGGGAATATCGCCGTAGTTATATATACCCAAGGAAGCCATCCTTTAGGAACTTCCAACAGGACGACATGGCTTAAGCCCAAAAATAAAAACAAAAAACATTAGTTAACATTCATTCCCCCGAGAAGGCTCCGAAGAGGAATCCCGAGGGAAAAGAAAATGACAAATTCAAAGATAATTTGTATTTTTCCTAACCATACAAACCTTAGCTATTTACAAAGGGTATTACTCTTAGCGAAGCTGAAATGACGAGCCAATAGTTTTTAACGAGGGTTAATTACCCCCGCGCTAGTTAGCGGGGGGTGGGGAAGGGTAGCTTGCTACCCCTCCCCCCTCCACACACCGGTGACTTGCTTCACTTCACTTAGAGGTAGGACTTGACTTGGGGGTCAGGGATGGCGGGCACATATGTGTAAATAGCTAAGGTTTGTATGGTTAGGAAAAATACAAATTATCTTCGAATTTGTCATTTGTTCCGTAACCGAAATACAAACCACGCTATTTACAAAGGGTGACTTACCCCTTAGGAAGGGTGGAAAGTCCCCAGCCTTACTGACTTCGGCTTGCCCAGGGGCTCGATCCCTCAGTGAGCAGCACTAGAGAGAGGGAGCCCCTGTACCTCACAGGTAACGAGTGGCCTACATAAGTAGTGTGAAGAGGAGAGTGTGACTCGTCCTATGAAGTTGACCTTGAGACCTTCAGATAGGAATTCTAGGATAGGACGTTCCCCATACCACCTCGTCAGGGTATGGGAGACGCAACAGTATTAAGCTTAATACTAGGAGCACAAAGAAGCATGGGTTACCTGCAGAGGTCGAGGTCAGCTATGCGAGGACCAGGATGCTGCTTCCCCAAGAGAGGGGAGAATGAAGAAAGAAGTAAGGGTCAGACATACTCTTTCATTCACACAGACTAAGACCGGGTAACAACGCCCTCAACCTACTGCTACTTGTCCAAAAAGGAGCCTGAGGTTAGACCAGCTGTTGTGCAGCCACCACAGGGCCGATAGAGAACGTATCGAGGCTCCTGTGGGTCACGTCTTGCAGGTAGTGGGCTGTGAAGGTCGTTTGACGCTTCCAGACCCCAGCTTGAAGTACCTGCGTCACAGAGAAGTTTCTCTTGAAGGCCAGGGAAGTAGCAATACCCCTGACATCGTGGGCCCGAGGGCGACGTGACGGAGGAGGGTCAGGATTCAGGGCATGGTGGATAACCATTCGAATCCAAGCAGAGATGGTGTTCCTGGTGACCCTCCTCTTTGTCCTGCCTGTGCTCACAAACAAAGCTCGCACATGAGGACGGACTGCAGCCGTTCTCTTCAAGTAGTACCTCAGACACCTCACTGGGCATAGTAGCAGCTGGTCTGGGTCGTTTGTTACAGAACGGAGACTCGTGATCCTGAAAGAGTCGAACCGAGGATCCGGCACTCCAGGATTCTGAGTCTTGGCCACAAACTCAGCGACGAACCTGAACGTTACCTCCCCCCATCCCCTTGAATGGCCGATGTCGTACGAGAGACCATGAAGTTCACTAACTCGCTTGGCCGAGGCCAAGGCGAGTAGGAAAGCCGTCTTCCAAGACAGGTGGCGATCGGAGGCCTGGCGTAATGGCTCGAAGGGAGGTCTCTTGAGAGACCTGAGGACTCGAACCACGTTCCAAGGAAGGGGTCTCACTTCCGACTGGGGGCAGGTAAGCTCATAGCTACGTATGAGTAACGAGAGTTCTAGCGATGAAGAAATATCCACGCCCTTCAATCTGAAGGCCAAGCTTAAGGCTGAGCGATAGCCTTTCACTGCCGAGACAGAAGGGCGCATTTCTTCTCGCAGATACACAAGGAAGTCCGCTATTGCTGGAATAGTGGCATCGAGTGGAGAGATACCCCTTCCACGACACCAACCACAAAAGACTCTCCACTTCGCTTGGTAGACTCCCTCAGAGGACCTTCACAGGTGCCGAGACATTCTCTCCGCAACCTGTTGCGAAAAGCCTCTCTCCGCGAGGAGACGCTGGATAGTCTCCAGGCGTGAAGCCGAAGCGAGGCTACGGCCCTGTGAGGGACACCGGAGTGGGGTTGTTTGAGAAGCTCGTGTCTTGGAGGAAGCTCCCTTGGGAGTTCGGTCAGGAGTTGCAGAAGGTCCGGAAACCATTCAGCGTGATGCCATAGCGGGGCTACTAGAGTCATGGAACAGTTGACCGATAGTCTGGTCCTGTTGAGCACCCTTCTCATCAGACAGAATGGTGGGAAGGCGTACACGTCGATGTTGTCCCACCGTTGCTGGAAAGCATCTTGCCAGAGTGCCTTGGGGTCCGGGACTGGTGAGCAGTACAGGGGCAGCTTGAAGTTCAAGGCTGTCGCGAACAAGTCTACCGTCGGGGAACCCCACAAAGTCAGGACTTTGTTGGCTATCTGAGGATCCAAAGACCACTCGGTACTCACTATCTGCGAAGCCCTGCTCAGACTGTCGGCGAGCACATTCCTCTTGCCAGGAATGAAGCGAGCTGATAGTGTTATCGAGTGGGTTTCGGTCCACCTCAGAGTCTCTACTGCAAGATGGGATAGCTGTTGCGAAAAAGTGCCTCCCTGCTTGTTGATATAAGCCACTACCGTGGTGTTGTCGCTCATCACCACCACGGAGTGACCCGCCAGGAACCGTTGGAACTGTTGAAGGGCCAGAAAGACGGCCTTCAATTCTAGCAGGTTGATGTGTAGGCACTTTTCTGATTCTGACCAAAGGCCTGAGGCCCTCTGGTTCAGAACGTGCGCCCCCCACCCTTCTTTTGACGCGTCCGAAAACAGAGTCAATTCCGGGGGGAGGACGAGAAGACTCACTCCCTTTCGCAGGTTCTCGTCGGCCAGCCACCACCGCAAGTCCGTCTGTTCCAGAGACCCCATTGGGATCAGAATGTCCGGGGAATCGGATCCTTGATTCCACCGGGACTTGAGCCGCCATTGAAGGGATCTCATCCTGAGGCGGCTGTTTGGAACCAGATGGGCCAGGGAGGATAGGTGGCCTAAGAGACGTAACCACGATTGGGCGGGGAGTTCTTTTCGCCTGAGGAAAGGTTCCGCCACCCTCCTCAGCCTTGCTATCCGGTCGTCTGATGGAAAGGCTTTGTGGAGATTGGTGTCTATTAGCATGCCTAGATAAACCAGTCGTTGGGACGGCTGCAGAGAGGACTTCTCGAGGTTTACCACGATCCCCAGATCCTGGCAAAGATCTAGAAGCCTGTCTCGGTGTCGAAGAAGGGTCGACTCCGAGTCTGCTAGGATCAGCCAATCGTCTAGGTAACGAAGGAGACGAATGCCGTTCCTGTGCGCCCAAGTCGAAATCAGGGTGAACACTCTGGTGAACACCTGAGGAGCTGTGGAGAGACCGAAACACAGCACCTTGAACTGGTAGATCTTGTTGTCTAGGCAGAATCTCAGGTACTTCCTGGAAGACGGATGGATTGGGATCTGGAAGTACGCATCCTTTAGATCCAGTGTACACATGAAGTCTTGTGGTCTCACCGCAAGTCTGACCGTGTCTGCTGTCTCCATGCTGAACCGGGTTTGTTTAACAAACCTGTTCAGAGCCGAGAGATCGATGACGGGTCTCCAGCCTCCAGTAGCCTTCTTTACAAGAAAGAGTCGACTGAAGAAGCCTGGAGAGCCGTCCACGACCTCCTGGAGAGCACCCTTCTCGAACATGGTCTCGACTTCGACCTGAAGGGCCAGCCCCTTTGCCGATCCCATGGCATGGGAGCTCAAAGACACTGGATTCGCTGTCAGGGGAGGTTGAGATGACGTGAACGGGACGCGATAACCTTGGCCGATCACTGAGACCGTCCAAGCATCGGCCCCGTGATGTTGCCACCTGCGAACGCAACGTTGAAGGCATCCCCCCACAGGTGGACACGCAGGGGGACTGCCACCCCTAGGACTTGCGGCCGCGGCCGCCACCCCTAGAAGTCTTGCCTCCCCTGGAGGACTTACCGCCCCTCTTGACCTTGGCTGGAAAGGGCTGGGGCTTAGACACCACTTTCTTAGCTGCCGGTGCCTGTTTGGGAGCCTTACAAGGCTGTTGCTGCTGTTGTGGCGGGGCTGGAGGCTTATAGGGCCGAGTTGTAAGGGCCCTGTGGAGGAGGGAGTCCGTGCTGGATTTCCTCCACCTCTCAGCCGTTCGCTCCAAGTCTTGAGGCTCAAACAGGCTCTCCCCCAGGAGGGAGGCATGTCGGAGCCTACACACATCTACGGCGGGGACCTTTGGATGGAATCTCTCGGACACAGCATCGCGACGCTTCAACACCGAGTTGGCCCACAGGGTGGTAACCTGGTGCGCCAAAAACTCGATGGAGCGGGTGCCTGAGAGCAAGAAGGTCTCTAGGGCCTTCCTATTGGTCTCCTTGGACAAGTCCTCCGATCGCAATAGGATGCCCAGAGATCCTAACCAGAAGTCCAGCCACGAAGTGGCCTGCATGGCACACTTAGCGACATTCTCGTGGTTAAGGATCTCTGCCGCCGAGAACGACACCTGCCGGGCAGAGAGTTTCTCCAAGGGAACTCCCTTCGCCAGCTCCTCCACAGAGTGATGGAGAGGAAGAGCGAGGTTGTGCTCACCCAGGATCTCGAAATACCTCCTCTGCTGAAGGCGAGGAGGAGGGATGAGTTTGTTCCCGGCAGTGGAACGACTGGAGGAGGCAAGAAGTGCGAGCTGAGCATTGGCCCTAGCTCTGGCACTCTTCAGCCCCCGAGACCAGGGCAGAGCTGCACTGGTCTTAGGGGCCTTCCGAACGTCAAACACTTCATCCAGAATCGTGTCTTTGCCTTCACGGGGGGGGGATGACTGGATCCGTAAGACTGTTAAGTTGCCTTATCAGGCTTAGGACCTGCCAGAAGGCATGTTCGGACTCTTGCTGTTCTCCTCCCTGCGGGCTGGCAGCTAAGTCTCCTGCCCCAGGAATCTCTTCCTGGGGTGATACGTGGACATTCCCCTGGGTAGTCGTGGGTTCCTGACGAATCCTTGCAGAGGATTTAGGGATGGTCTTGGAATCCTTGGGTTCCCTCCTGGGAGGGATACAGGATCCCAACAACGAGGTTCGAGGGGCCCCTTCCTCACGAGACGATTCTCCTGCCTGAAGCAAAGTCTCCACCCCTGGTGCCGAGGGGAAGACTACCGCCCCACTGGACTCACCTGAGGACGGAAAGGCCTCGTCCACGGGAGAAGGAGAGAGTACTCGTGCAGGAGAGGGGACCCTCGAAACCGACCTCTTGGGAACCAACTTCGCCCTGGGGGAAGTCACCACGAAGTCCACTCCTCTCTTTCTCTTCAGCGTAGGAGAGACAGCCGCTGGTTTGTTACCCTGGCCGGCGAGTGCTGGTTTCATAACCCTCAGTAACGCCCGTGCCAGCGGACCAAACCAAGTCTGCTGCTCAAAGGACACAGAGTCCGAAATCCTCGCTAAGGTGAAAGGGATCGGGCGATCCTTCGGAGTGGACACGACGGTACCTGCCTGAAAAGAAGGTGGGGAAGAATGCTGTACTGACCTGTCTTCGTCCTGCAATACCAACCTGTGCTTGGATGGAGGTGATCCCGAGTGCCGTCTAGGAGCACGCGTCCCTGCTGCTACCACCGGCTGTGGAATTCGCCGCGAACTATGGTCGCGCGGGCGCGCAGGCGAGCGATCGCGCGGGCGCGCAGGCGAGTGGGCGTGAGGGTGGGCAGGTAAATGAACATGTGTCCGAGGCGACGAACGCAAGCGATGGCGAGGGATCGTGCTGCCGCGTAGGTGAAGAAGATCGCTGGCGATAATGACCACGTGATGGTAAGCGATGGCGAGCAGCATGTGTAGGTGAATGATCGCGTGATAGGGTGCGATGGTGATCAGCATCCGCAAGAGGGCGGTCGTTCAGGGTTGTGCGATGAGGAGCAGCATGCGTAAGCGGGCGATCGTGCAGGGTTGTGCGATGGAGAGCAGCATGCGCAGGTGAATGATCGCGTGAAAGGGTGCGATGGTGATCAGCATCCGCAGGAGGGCGATCGTTCAGGGTTGTGCGATGAGGAGCAGCATGCGTAAGCGGGCGATCGTGCAGGGTTGTGCGATGGCGAGCAGCATGCGCAGGTGAATGATCGCGTGAAAGGGTGCGATGGTGATCAGCATCCGCAGGAGGGCGATCGTTCAGGGTTGTGTGATGAGGAGCAGCATGCGTAAGCGGGCGATCGTGCAGGGTTGTACGATGGCGAGCAGCATGCGCAGGTGAATGGTCGCGTGAAAGGGTGCGATGGTGATCAGCATCCGCAGGAGGGCGATCGTTCAGGTAGTGCGATGAGGAGCAGCATGCGTAAGCGGGCGATCATGCAGGGTCGTGCGATGGCGAGCAGCATGTGTAGGTGATCGCTGGCGAGCTGGCGTTGAGGCTGACGAGGAGAGTCCCCCCCGGAGGACGAAGACCCAAAAAGGCGCCTCTTAGTCCCCCTGTAAGGGGAAGGGAGGCCCTTGTGGCGTAGAGGGCGGTGAGCCTTACGGCGGAGGCGGCCTCGTGGGAGATCGTCGGGACCATCGGTCCTCCGAAGGGGAGTCTCCGTCAAAACACTTCCCTCAGAAGGAAGCTGGACAGCAGTCGAGACCGAAGGACTCACTTCCCCCTTCGAAGGAACTGCCTCGCTATGGGAGGCGACGCCCTCTCCCCCGACCGAAGGTAGGGAAACAGAACAAGGGCCTGCGCTCCCACTCGGACGACTCTCCTTAGGAGGCGGACGAGGGGGAGCTTCGGAGGAGGTTTGGGCGGCGGAAGAAGAGTCCCAAGAACCTTCCTCCTTCAAGGCTAACCCCGGAGGAGAACGGTCTCTCTTGGACTTCTTCTTACGCCGACGGCCAAACCTCTCCCACTGGGAGGCAGACCACTCCCTGCATTCACGGCACGTTATCCTGGTCGCACCGTCGGCCCCGACATTGAGGGCAGAGGGTGTGAGGATCCGTAATCACGTCCGACATGAAAGTCCCACAAGGACGGCCGGCAACTCCAGGGCATGTACGCATATTAAATAAAAGAAAATAACTGAAGGTCAACTTCCAACCAATCACACAAGCTGAAAAGAAAAAGAAGAAAATTAAAGGCTGTCACGAAGGCGATGAACAGACACGTCTGATCACCGCCGAGCCAAAAGTGAAGTGAAGCAAGTCACCGGTGTGTGGAGGGGGGAGGGGTAGCAAGCTACCCTTCCCCACCCCCCGCTAACTAGCGCGGGGGTAATTAACCCTCGTTAAAAACTATTGGCTCGTCATTTCAGCTTCGCTAAGAGTAATACCCTTTGTAAATAGCGTGGTTTGTATTTCGGTTACGGAACAAACAAGAATTACACAACAGGCACGTGCCCTCACAACCACTTACACTCACGGAAGGAGAGCTGTAACCAACACAGAATTATAACAATTATAATTATGTAACTATGTAATTATGTACAGTACAGTAATTTAAAAATGAATGAACACTAAAAAAAGAACGAAAACCCCGAAAGGAATCGTTCTACAAAAGCTGAAAAATTAACAAATACAATTAGATTCATAAACTAATTGAGACAAAACGTACGGCGTAGCAACCCCACCCACACGGGAAGGAAGCTACTCAGATGTAGTAACGTAGTAAGGGTGAACGACCTCAAAAGAGAGAGAGAGAGAGAGAAAGACCGTAGTCAAACTCGATCGCGACCCATGAAATTACACCGTGGTGGCCTAACTGCCGAGGGCTCCACGGAGATATCGTAAACTACACACATAAGCACAAAGTCTGAAAAGGAAACTTATAGATTTTTATACTCAAATATATACATAAACACGAAAAAATGTTTACATATATATTGAGTAAAAGAAAAGTAAGTGATTAATTAAAGACAAAACAAACAATGGCTGCCAAGCGAGGACAAAGACAGAGACGTCTGTCCATTGTCCGTGCCAAAAGTGAAGTGAGACATTTCACCGGTGTGTGAGGGAGAGAGGGGTACTACCCCTGCTAACTAGCGTGGGGTAGGAAACCCTCGTTAAAATCTAATGGCTCGTCATTTCCGCTACGCCAAAAGTAATACCCAATGTAAATAGTGTGGTTTGTATTTCGGTTATGGAACAACTCACCTTTCCGATGGTGAGGGCGAACGTCTTGGGAGGCGCCCACAGGTACGTTCGAGGGGACGTCTGCTTATTTGATACAGCCTCTCGTCTCCTTTCGCCTTTCGACATTCCTTCTCCCAGGGGTTGGGGAGCTTGGAAGAGGTCTAGGACTAGGAGGACGACAGACACGAGCAGGCGCACCATCCACTGCACTTAACTTCACTGCACTTGCACCTTCACCTTTCAATAGACGCACATCGGACATCAACTGTGTCCTGTCCGCAGCCAAAGATTCAACTTTAGCGCCAAGAGCTTGAATCGCCACTAACATATCTTTTAGTGAAGGTTCATTAGCAATTGCAATAGTGGGATCAGGATCTACCACTACAGGTGAAGGAATAGGATTAATGACATGGGAGGAGGAAATATCTCTAGAAGAGCGAGAAGAACTACGCCTCAATCTATCCCTTTTAAGTTTACGCCTGTATTTATCAAAATCAATCCATTCATGCTCTGACAGCAAAACACATTCGTCACAGCGATCACCTAAATCACACTCGTTACCACTACATGCAACACAGAGAGAATGGGGGTCAAGAGAGGCTTTAGCCATACGGGTCTTACACCCCCTAGTCACACATAACCTAAAAGTTATGGGGGGAGTGGCCATTTTGAAAAATCTAAGAGAATTCAGACAAGCAAAGGTCAAAAATCATCTAATCCAAACAAAATCAAGAAATATCCAAAGCGAGATCAAAAACAAGCGGGAGTCAATAACCAAAGATTTGTACTTCACCAAAAAAACGATCAGTAATGACGGAGTAGAATTCACGTGTCGCCGCTAGTGACAGCAGGGAATATATGAGGGTCACTGGAATGGTTCCCAGGTACCTCGCTAGGGTGCAGGGGTGGTACACCTGGCTATCCAACTGGCGGTTAGCGCGAGTTTCAAATTTTCTGCCGTTGACGTCGGGGACGTAAGCTATATATATAAAACTACCGGGTAAGTCTTGTGTTTAAAAACTTATATTCACTGTTCGAAATATTGTCCCATCCGTAACTATAATTTTACCGGCTAGTATTCCTAATAGCTTATGTCACCCACAACGCTGTTTAGGGATCACCGCCCCGAAAAGTTGGCTAAGAGTTTGGTCGGATGATATACACAACGAACCTTTTTAGACCTTTCCAATGAACCAAAGAACACTAATTCCGAGCTACGCATACCCCTTATTTCTGTGCCCTGTCCTTTATACCTTGACATAGTGCACTCTTCCCCTTCACCGCCATACGACCTCGGGACCTTTCTGAGCCCAAGAACACCTCTTAACTCCTCGTAGTTCCTCATATACGCATACCCCTTATTTTCGTGTCCTGTCCCTTATACTGTATGGTACCTTGACATAGTGCACCGATCTTCCCCACCACCATACTCAGTACCTTGAGACCTTTCCAAGAAGCCCAAGAATGCCTCCTAACTCCCTGTGGTTGTTGAGATACGCATACGTCGTAATTAATGGTTTTCGCGTCCCTACCCCTTATAAGAAAGGGTATGCCCATCCTCACACAACTACTGTATACGTCTTAGGACCTCGAAACCTTTCCAACGAGCTCAAGAAAACCTCTTAACTTCATGTAGTTCCTGAGATACCCTTACCCTTAATTTTACGGTTTTCTCATTCATACCCCTTATACGGAGCGGTAATAGTTTACAACACCACACTCTCCATTTACTCCAATATAATGTAATCCTGCAGTTCTCACCTTCTTGCACAGTAATTACTGTATGTGGTTATTCAAATTCTGGGAAAGCAACAATTAGCAAGATATGTTGAAGAAGGGAGAAGGGGTTATAAAAAGAAAATAGCTCGGTTTCCTCACGAAACGACTTGGAACTGACGTCAACATAGTCAACCAAACAGAATTCGTGATGCCAGCGTACATTTGATATACTCTATATTCAAAATATACTTAATAAAAATAGAGTGATTACTAAAAAGTGTCACTATTTCTAAATTGCATATTTTGTGGACACTTTTGAGTAATTAATCCATTTTTAATTAAGTATATTTTGAGATACTACCGCTAGAGAGTTATGGGGTCTTTTGACTGGCCAGACAGTACTACATTGGATCCTCCTCTCTGGTTACGGTTCATTTTCCCTTTGCCTACATACACACTGAATAGTCTGGCATATTCTTTACATATTCTCCTCTATCCTCATACACCTGACAACACAGATTACCAAACAATTCTTCATCACCCAAGGGGTTACTGCACTGTAATTGTTCAGTGCCACTTTCCTCTTGGTAAGGGTAGAAGAGACTCTTTAGCTATGGTAAGCAGCTCTTCTAGGAGAAGGACACTCCAAAATCAAACCACTGTTTTCTAGTCTTGGGTAGTGCCATAGCCTCTGTACCATGGCCTTTCACTGTCTTGGGTTAGAGTTCTCTTGCTTGAGGGTACACTCGAGCACACTCTCCTATCTTATTTCTCTTCCTTTTGTTTTGTTAAAGTTTTTATAGTTTATATAGGAGATATTTATTGTTGTTACTCTTCTTAGAATGTTTTATTTTCCTTTTTTCCTTTCCGCACTGAGCTATTTTCCCTGTTGGAGCCCCTGGGCTTATAGCATACTGCTTTTCCAACTAGGGTTGTAGCTTAGTAAGTAATAATAATAATAATAATAAATGGGGAGCGTGGTGTTGTAAACTATTACCGGGAGGGCTACTCCCATTGCCACACTCCCTATACGTCGTGGGACCTCCGGCCCTTTTCCACAAGCCCAAGAACACCTCTTAACTCTTGTGGTTGCCGAGAAACTTTTACTTTAAAAAAGCTTACGTTTCATGCTTTTTTTTTTTTTATCTGTTGATATAGGACCTTACGGCAAGACCCCTATTAAAGGAGAAGAGATTGGGTTTTTTAGGGGGGGAAGGGGGCTTTGCAAGGCCCCTGAATAACATTCTGATTTTCCATTCGAACAGATATATGTTCCAAATTCAATCTTGCTAGATATAAGATGAAAACAGAACAACAATGAAGTAAATTGTATTTATATAATAATAATTGGAAAAATTGTATAATTGACTGAATAAAAAGATATACAACCTCAACAAGGGTGAATACAAACTTAACAAAGGGGTGAAATCAAAACTGCGAGTTGCAGCTTTGCGCTGCAGCCTCAGTTCAAACATGGACTTGGCATCAATTTCCCATCAGAATAAAGATATCAAATACACATTTCTACCCTAACCTTTCATTATTAACATGATTAATAAAATAAGTGCATTTATTAAATTGTACATTTCGATTTTATAATATAAAACGTTGAGCCCTTTGTTATGTTCAAACAAGTAACGAAGCTTTTGTATATCAGCAACCAGTTCCTCATGCGTTGATTAAAACTGGACAGCAACTAATCGAAACTTTCCCCCCCCCCCAACCTAACTTACAAGCTACTGTATGTCCTTACCTACATAACTAACGGGGGGGGGGGGGGGGTTGGCTAACGGCTCCTACGACCCCCCATACACTCCCATTCTAAGTTAGCTATAATAATACATACACCCCCAAGTAACTTATGACAGCAGTAACTCGTACCAGTTTTTTTTTTCCTGAACTACCGGATGGGAAGAGGCTCCTATGGCAGGTGCAGCCGACTTAATAAACAAAATGGGAATTTAGTGTAAAAAAATCTGTAACTTTACTAATAGAGGTTTCAACCAGCAGTATATGGGATTCAAAATATGGCATTTGCAAAGATCTATTCAACTATGTGAATTCCAATGTCCTAACTGACATTGCACTATTCTATAAAGAAACCGCTTAGCCAAACCAGATGGTAGCACTTCATACTAACGGTCTAGTAGTCTCATTTACTATTAACATATGCAAAATGTAGTTTAATCAAATTACCTTGTAATTTCTGGAAGCCGGCAAAATTTCCCCCCATGATTACCGTCGTTTCATATATTGTACTTCGAAAATTATAAACTCTTGTCGTAATTGGAGGTGCAAATCGTACCAGGTAAAATTAGTCGTATCCTATCTGGTAGGCCTATGATCCTTGAGGCTTGTGTCAATCATAGTTTGTTACTGGTCTCCATCCTTTTTTTATATTTCACTCAAATCCACACCTTTCAGTTTCATAAAAGTTTAACGTAAATGTTAGTTTCATTATCACATCACTAAAAATCACATGAAAACATTACTTGGTCCATTGTCCAATCGGGAGTTTACAACTACAGGTCCGACTCCACAGCTTCACAAAAAGACACTTCGGGTCAGGGAAGTTTCTTACGACAAGAACTTTCTATAGGTTAAAAAAGTTATATATTTTGTTAGTTGAATATAAAATAAAACAATATAAGTTAAAGAATATTTTTTTATTATGATATAATTATCTTCAATAATAATATCAGCAATTACATTTTTTTAAAGTTTTAAGTGAACGAAAACATCGTAAACGTAAACATCTTGCGAAAAAGGTCTTTTTATTTTTTATTTTTTTTTTAATATCGAGATGTATGAAAAATTTGCCACCACAAAAATTTTGTTCCCCTGACATATCATGAAAACATTGTCTTGTTACAATGAATAATAATTAAAGTTAAAAACGTACAAGGACTATGTATTATAGACCTATTTCGATCTAAATCAAATTAGAGCCAGTAGATTTTGTTTGCTATTATACATATTCACACAATAAAAGAGAAGGAATATGAAAGTCAGCTTGTGCTGGTAAAATGAACTTGATTTTTAAGTCAACATTACTTCAAAATTAATA
>NC_090759.1:20473119-20493119 GCF_036898095.1 Palaemon carinicauda
AAGTATTGAACCAAATAGGACAACCATAGAATGTTTTGCAGAGGATTTGCAATATGGTTTCGAAACTTTTGATAGTGACATCATTATTTCATGCGTAGGCTAAGATTACGAAAACATGATTAGGCCTACAGATTGGAAAAGGAATCAATGCCAGAAATGCCGTAAATAATAATGCGACTTTCGTGTTTGCATTTACTTCTTGTGTCTCGAACAGATCGTTATTTTGTTTATGAGCATAATGTCTATAAAAAAACGTCTCATATATTCTTTGCAAATAATAGACACCACGACAGACACACGAAATAAACCACCCCTCTAAAAGAGAATGTACATGCGACGTATATTAATTTCGAAGAATCTCAAAATTAATCAAGCACGTTGATGGAAGGGAGCGGGCCATAAAATATTTAATGACTTGAAAGGAGATGGTCAGCGAGTCGAGAATAATGTGAAATGGAAAGACCAGTGAAGCAAATCCCTTGGCGAAGGGATGATTCAAGACATGAAATATAATGTTCCTAATAAGTTTTTCCATTTATTCAATATTTTGATTTGTTTACTGATTAACATTAGTAGGTAGTAGGTTAGCCAGGACACCAGCCACCCGTTGAGATACTACCACTAGAGAGTTATGACATCTTTTGACTGGCCAGACAGTACTACATTAGATCCTTCTCTGTGGTTACGGTTCATTTTCCCTTTGCTTACACATACACCGAATATTCTGGCCTATTCTTTACATATTCTCCCCTGTCCTCATAAACCTGACAACACTGAGATTACCAAACAATTCTTCTTCACCCAAAGGGTTAATGTTCTGTAATTGTTCAGTGGCCACTTTCCTCTAGGTAAGGGTAGAAGAGACTCTTCAGCTATGGTAGGCAGCTCTTCTAGGAGAAGGACACTCCAAACTCAAACCATTGTTCTTTAGTCCGGGGTAGTGCCATAGCCTCTGTACCATGGTCTTCCACTGTCTTGGGTTAAAGTTCTCTTGCTTGACGGTACACTCGGGCATACTATTCTATCAAATTTCTCTCCCTCTTGTTTTATTAAAGTTTTCATAGTTTATATAGGAGATATTTATTTTAACGATGTTACTCTTCCTAAAATATCTTATTTTTCACTTTTTCCTTTCCTCACTGGGCTATTTTCCCTGTTGGAGCCCCTGAGCTTATAGCATCCTGCCTTTCCAACTAGGGTTGTAGCTTAGCAAGGAATAATAATAATAACATATGCATCGTGCGTCACGACATCCAAAATTGAGATGTGATTGTTACTGTAATATGAAAACTCTATTAAGGCGGCGTAACATAAACACGTTTCTTGGCATCTCCGGGGATTTTGTTGCCAGATGTGGCAAAGCTGAACATGGGAAAATTTGTTTTCTGCATTTTATAACCAGAATTGTCTATCTGATCTAATTTTTGGACATGACTTCCGGGCGACCACGCGCGGACGTAATTGCACTTCAATTTTCCCACCAATATTATTTACTTGGTGTAAATTATAGTGACTAAAAAAAGACGGGCGTGTGGGATGTATCAACATGAATTCGTATTTCTGTTTTATTTTCATCACTGTCAGCTTGATACAAAGTTTCGAGACAAGTTTCTAAAAAAATAAAGAAGTAAATGACGCCGTTTCAATATCTCTAAAAGCATGACTCGCTACACAAGACCAAAACGATAAACACTGGAAATATTGGATATTTACATCTTTAAATTAATGAAATATATATTCTGATTTAATTATCAAAACTACCAGAGCAAGAAACTGAAGGATTTCTGCAGTAGAGGACTAGAGGTTTCAAAATGTTTATTCAGATGGGGTAGATTATAAAACCAAATTCAAATTCAAAGAATTAATTACCAGAATGTCAGGACTACTGATAGTCTGTAATGATACAGTTCACTTCCAATGGATACAGACGAGAAAGAAAAGTGTGAATTATCCATATGAATTATGCAACCATTAAGTTGAATAATACAATAAATCTTTTATGGTTATAAAAAAAAACTCTGACAATCAACGAATGCCTGCTTATATAAAAGCTTTGGCGCATAAATAAATTTTTGTTTGTTCAGGTAATGGAAATAGAACCAGGTTCATATACAAAACAAGCTGCAGTATAGTAACTAAAAAAAAGAGAAAATGTTTATATATTTTAGATTTCCGAGAAAACATTTATTCTCTTCAAATAATGCGTTATGTACACTATTTTTTTATTTTATTTATTTATCTATTTTTTTTTGTCATGGCAGGTCAGCAAAATAACTTGTCCCTTGTCTTCTTTAAAAAATCGCTCATAAATGGCAGAGGCAAAGGACGGTGACAATGCCCTAGAGACTGCCCATATATCAATAAGGTCAGCGCCCACGCCCCTTCTCCATCAAACTAGGACCAGGGAGGGCTCGCAATATCCCTTGATCCTGTCACTCATGAACAAATTTTAAACCTTTAAAATAACAAACGCAATATATTCTTTAATTCTAATTGAGCATACGATATTGCACGTTTAATCGTGTTTAAATTTTTTTTTTTTTTTTTTTTTTTTGCAAGACATTTATCTAGATTTCAGAAAACCAATCAAAATCAGATAAAGTTTTGAAAAAAAAGAATAAAACTCAGCCACATAAGTTAATTTCAGGCAGGAATTATAATAAAGTGTACTACTTATTTAGCATATGCTCACCTCTGCAGTGGGTCTTGCTTGCGTTCGAAGAATCAATATGCAGCGCCGGGAATATATCTTACTAAAGGATATCAATACTGATATTACTAGTGATAAGAGTACTGCTACTAGTAATGCTAATTACGACAATAACTGCTGCGAAAGTATTTGCAGTTAATATTGCTAACATAAATAAAACAAAATAACTGCTGCGAAAGTATTTGTAGTTGATATTGCTAACATAAATAAAACAAAATAACTGCTGCAAAAGTATTTGCAGTTAATATTGCTAACATAAATAAAACAAAATAACTGCTGCGAAAGTATTTGCAGTTGATATTGCTAACATAAATAAAACAAAATAACTGCTGCGAAAGTATTTGCAGTTGATATTGCTAACATAAATAAAACAAAATAACTGCTGCGAAAGTATTTGCAGTTGATATTGCTAACATAAATAAAACAAAATAACTGCTGCGAAAGTATTTGCAGTTAATATTGCTAACATAAATAAAACAAAATAACTGCTGCGAAAGTATTTGTAGTTGATATTGCTAACATAAATAAAACAAAATAACTGCTGCGAAAGTATTTATAGTTAATATTGCTAACATAAATAAAATGAATGTTATTTTTAGATTGACTGCGTTATCGTATGTTCCCATAATAAAACATAATACCCGATAATATGACGTTTATCTTTATGAATAATATCTATTAACGTTATTTTCGACGAATAAAAAACAAAAATAGAAAATATAGCATCATTGCCTCCCTATTATTATTATTATTATTATTATTATTATTATTATTATTATTATTATTATTATTATTATTATTATTATTAGCTGTATACAACCCTATTTGAAAAAGCTAGGGCTCCGACAGGGAAAATAGCCAAGCGAGGAAAGGAAATCAGGAAACCGATAGAATAGTGTGCCTGGGTGTACCCTCAAGCAAAAGAACTCTAACCCAAAACAGTGGAAGACCATGGTACAGAGGCTATGACACTACCGAAGTCTAGAAAAAAATGGTTTGATTTTGTAGTGTCCTCCAAGAAGAGCTGTTTAGCAGGTAACTGCAGTATACAGTATATTGGAATCTGTTTCTCAGCTTTTAGATAAAAGGAACCCCCTTGTTTGGGGTGTCCTGCTGCAGCTGTTTTGATATCAGTAATACAAAAGCGACAAACCTAAAAATGTTATTAACTTTTCTTAGCAATTCCAGCAGAATAGAATCTCCATGCAGCGGGAGGGGGGGGGGGGGGAATAATATAAGCTCGATCGTCCACAGTTGATGGTGTTTTTAAATAAAGGAAGTTTTTACCAATTTCAGTGGTCCTGGTTAGCAATGACGCTAGCCAATTTCGGAAACTTCATTCCAAGTGGAAGCGATCACAAAATGTTTTACTTATTTAGTTTAAGGGCTATTTTCCTGGTCCTATCACACAGGGAAACCCTTTACTCTACTACAGGAACTACAATATTTATTTGTCGTATACATTTCTAGGTATTTAGAGTAGCCTATCACATAGTATATTCTGTGTTAATTCTCAAATACACATTAACGAAACACTTAGAAAGAAAGTCTTCAGTTTCTTCTTGAAAGTCTTAAAATCTTCAGTCTTTTGAATGTCTTGGGGGGGGGGGGGGGGGCTTGTTGTATAGTAGTCTTGGGGATGCATATTTGAAAGCTCTAGAACCTACAATAAACATACAGCATGGCTCTAATAACTTAAAACCATTTGTAACTATTCCCGTGTTGGGATGTGGCGAAACAGTCGTCAAAATTTGATATGTGCAATCTAGAAGTTTTATTGCAACTGTGACCAGGTGGTAGAATGATCTTCCTAATCAAGCGGTTGAATCAGTGGAATCTCTTAAATTCAGACATTTTGTAATTTTTTTTCTGATGAACAGGTTGTCATAAGACTCGTTTTATTGTTTATACAATATGTGACTGATCTATTTTAACATTACTACTGATCTTAAATTATTTAAGATTTTTTATTCATTACAAGACATCTCTTACACAAATTAGGACAATTACATATAGTTTATTTGGTATTTTCTTTCCTCCCTGGGTTACTTCCCCTGTTGTAGCCCTTGTGCTTGTAGTATTTTGAATTTTAACCAGGGTTGTACCTTGGATAATAATAGTAATAATAATAGTAGTTAGCAGGTAGGCCAGGGCACCAGCCACCCGTTGAGATATTACCGGTAGAGAGTTATGGAGACCTTTGACTGGCCAGAGTACTACATGGGATCCTTCTCCCTGGTTACGGTTCACTTTCCCCTTGCTTAGACATACACAGAATAGTCTGGCGTATTCTTTACAGATTCTCCTCTGTCCTCATACACCTGACAACACTGAGATTACCAAACAATTCTTCTTCACCCAAGGGGTTAACTACTGCCCTGTAATTGTTCAGTGACTACTTTCCTCTTGGTAAGGGTAGAAGAGACTCTTTAGCTATGGTAAGCAGCTCTTCTAGGAGAAAGACACCCCAAAATCAAACCATTGTTCTCTAGTAGTAGATAGTGCCATAGCCTCTGTACCATGGTCTTCCACAGTCTTGGGTTAGAGTTCTCTTGCTTGAGGGTACACTCGGGCAAAATATTTCATCCAATTTCTCTTCCTCTTGCTTTGTTAAAGTTTTTATGGTTAGTAGGAACTATTTATTTTAACGTTGTTACTTTTCTTAAAATAATCTATTTTTCCTTGTTTCCTTTCCTCACCGGGCTATTTTCCCTGTTGGGGGCCCTGGGCTTATAGCATGCTGCTTTTCCAACTAGGGTTGTAGCTTAGCAAGTAATAATAATAGTAATAATAATAATAATAGTAATAATAATAATGATGATTATTATTATTATTATTATTATTATCGATAAATAATTGAACACGTAGGCAAAGAGTGATGCTTCAGTTAACATACGAAAGATTTCTGGAATCGATCCACTCTTATTTATTTATTTTCCCCCTCCATATTAGGAAAGTAAAACAGTAAATAAGGCAAAGATATAACTCTTGGGAATGGAGCTGGAATAATTATACACAATGGAGAAATATCTAATAAAAACAGACTCAACATCTGCTTAGTCGAAAACACGACCACCCTTATTGCTCGAATCTTTATTTTAAGTCTGGGTCAGTGAAGGGTTGCGTTAACATGACATAATTTTCAGGCGAAGCAGGGAACCGGGCCAACACGATGTCACAATTTCTTCGTCTTCTTCTTCTTCTTCTTCTTATTTTGTGTCCCTTCTTTTCGCCCCGTCAGTTTGACGGATGAGGGAAGCGGGTCGTCTGGCCTTGCCGTCACTACAGCTATCGCTCATTCCTGCTTCTATCGCGACAACAACATTGGCATATCCGTCTCTTTTGGACAATGGATTTATGGATTGGCGAGAGAGAGAGAGAGAGAGAGAGAGAGAGAGAGAGAGAGAGAGAGAGAGAGAGAGAGAGAGAGAGAGAGAGGTCTTCTGGTCATTTTATCTTCAGGCCATGACTGGCGGTAATTAGAAAATGTCAATCGTGGCTGATTCTATAACATTAAAATTGTTTTTCAAATGTACTTATATATATTATGACCGACGCCACAGAATTGTTAAAAAGTGTAACCCTTATGGAATATTTTAATTCAATACCAGTAACAATTCCTGACAAATTTTAATTAAAGTAGAAGAAGAATATTAGTGTATGTTGAAAATGAAACGACAAATTGACAACGGATTAAGTCAGAAATTCTAAATGAAATGAAAACAAGAAGATTAATAAGAGCAGTCTTTCAATAAAGAACGCCTCGAATAATTAAAACTGCCTTAACTATTAAGAAATTAAACAATGAACTAAGGGAGATAGAAAATAGTAAAATGGTTCATTGGCACTCCAGAAACAACTACTATAGGTCAATAGATTTCTAGTAATTGCCCTCACAAAAGTTTTAGAAAAATTAGATTATTAGAGTAAATTCCTGTCTAAGGGGTATATGACCTAAAAGGTTCCGTATTTTTAAAACTTTCACCCGTAGAAGTTTACGAGAGAGTGTAGTAACTAATAGCTGGACATATTTCCATACTGGGTATTTTTATTCAAGAGAAATAAAAGAAATTCCAATAGTCTGAAAAGGGCAGTTATCTTAGCATCTTGAATAACATTATTACTATTATTATTATCATTTGCTAAGCTACAAACCTAGTTTGAAAAAAAGGATGCTATAAGTCCAAGAGCTCCAACAAGGAAAATAGCCCATTGAGGAAAGGGAATAAAGAAACCGATAGAAAAGTGTGCCTGAGTGTACCCTCAAGCAGGAGAACTCTAACACAAGACATCTGTAAGATGTGGAAAATATACTCCTGGTTGCAAAGTTTCGGCTTAAAGAAAGAATAAGACTAACTACGTTAACTATGCTAAGGTCAACATGGGGCAAGCTGTGGAACCTGTAAGCCTCTTTACCAAGGAGGCAAGGATGCAGATCTACTGTATTAAAAAAAGGCCATTTGATTAAAGGCTAAAAAACTTATTGAAAGAAAGGGACAGTTGGGCTGCCAAGAAAAGGGGGATTCCAAATCCGTTCTGGTGGAAGCTACTGATGATTTAAATAGTTTTCTTCTAGTATTAAATGTGATTGTTATTGCTTTAGAAGATAGCCAGAACGACCATTCGTTCTTGTCAAGATATACGAATTGCATGCGTAGCATTAGTAGTAATACTCGACGGAGCGATTCATTCTGTGACAGTAACAATTAGAATAATCAAATATATTTACTCAATGACCTTTGTCATGAACACGTAGATAAGAATTTTTTTCTAAATGAATTATTTTTTCATAACTGAAAGTGTTTTCATAACAAGAGAAATCAGAGATTTCAGACCTCCGCCAATGAATATTGATAACGTTTAACCAAAGTCTACGGACATCGCCTCCATCCATACACTGACTGTACAGTTGATGGTGAAAAGTTCAATGTTGATCCAGAATCATGATCTTGATCCGTATCACTTTCATGGTTTCTTCTGATGCACAATATCTATCCATTGTTAAAATTTGGTGAAAATCCAATGTGTTAATTTGTTTTAAAGTAATCTTTAAAATTGTGAAAAATGCAAATCCAGATCTAGGATCAGGATGTTAATGGAATCGTCCTTGTCCTAAGATCTATCTGTGGTGGAAATCTCGTCAGGATCCGACGATTCATTTTGACGTAATCTTTAAAATTGTGAAAAATGAAAATCCGGATATAGAATCCGGATCATCTCCAAAATCTATTAGGGTTGTCCATGTCATAAAATCTATCTGTGGTGAAAATTTCGTCAAAATTTTTTGTGTTGTAATAACCTAATTCTGTGTACAGACACACACACAGATAAATAGATAGATAAATAAATAAATAAATAAATAAATAAATAAATAAATAAATAAACTGACTCGAAAACATAACCTCCTTGGCGGAGGAAACAAAAGAGAATTTCAATGTCATAGATTGATATATTCATTTCATAATTATTTCTTTTCCAAAATGGTATGCACGTATCATACAATTGAATTAAGAAAAAACAACAATAGCTCTCTCTCTCTCTCTCTCTCTCTCTCTCTCTCTCTCTCTCTCTCTCTCTCTCTCTCTCTCTCCTCTCTCTCTCTCTCTCTCTCTCTCTCTCTCTTATGTGGCCTGTTGCTTTCTACTTTTATTTATCTATTCTATTTTCGATTACCAATTGCAATTTTTTCCTCAAAATAATAGAAATAACCATCTCTCTCTCTCTCTCTCTCTCTCTCTCTCTCTCTCTCTCTCTCTCTCTCTCTCTCTCTCTCTCTCTCTCTCTCTCTCATTCGTCTTCTTTTTTTTTATCAGGCCTGTTGCTTTCTACTTTTATATATCTATTTTATTTTCAAGATTACTAAATGCATTTTTTTCCTCAAAATAATAGAAATAACCATCTATCCCTCTCTAAAATAAAAGGTATTCTCTCTCTCTCTCTCTCTCTCTCTCTCTCTCTCTCTCTCTCTCTCTCTCTCTCTCTCTCTCTCTCTCATTTCATAGGTAGTAGGTAGGTCAAGGCACCGGCCCCCCGTTGAGATACTACCACTAGAGAGTTATGGGATCCTTTGACTGCCCAGACAGTACTACATTGGATCTTTCTAACTGGTTACGATTTATTTTCCCTTTGCCTACACACACCGAATAGTCTGGCCTATTCTTTACATATTCTCCTCTGTCCTCTTACACCTGACAACACTGAGATTACCAAACAATTCTTCTTCGCCCAAGGGTTCACCACTGCGCTATAATTGTTCAGTGGCTACTTTTCTCTTGGTAAGGGTAGAAGAGACTCTTTAGCTATGGTAAGCAGCTCTTCTAGGAGAAGGACAATCCAAAATCAAACCATTGTTCTCTAGTCTTGGCTAGTGCCATAACCTCTGTATCATGGTATTCCACTGTCTTTGGTTAGAGTTCTCTTGCTTGGGGGTACACTTGAGCACAATTTTTTTGTTTTATTTCTCTTCTCTTCTTATGTTAAAGTTTGTATAGTTTATATAGGAGATATTTATTTTAATGTTACTGTTCTTGAAATATTTAATTTTTTTTCTTGTTTCTTTTCCTCACTGGGCTATTTTCCTTGTTGGAGTCTCTGGGCTTATAGCATCCTGCTTTTTCAACTAGGGTTGCAGCTTAGCAATTAATAATAATAATAATAATAATAATAATAATAATAATAATAATAATAATAATAATAATAATTCGTCTTCTTTTTTTTCATCTGGCCTGTTGCTTTCTGCTTTTGTTTATTTTATTTTCAAGATTACCAAATGGAAGTGTTTTCTCAAAATAGTAGAAATTACAATCTCTCTCTCTCTCTCTCTCTCTCTCTCTCTCTCTCTCTCTCTCTCTCTCTCTCTTACAAAAATAAAAAGCATCTAAGGGCTTTCATACCGGCGACCTTTTGAAAGTTATTAAACGTCGCCTTGGTCTAATTCCTCCCATTACTAACTTCCCGAAGTCGGACTCGTGCTCTCGGCGAAGTTTTAGGGCCACGCCAGGTTAAAGGTCCGCCTTGAGAATGACGGATTAAATGTCTGCCCATCAAGTAGATTAAAAGTCTCCTCCACTAAAATGCAGGTAAGAAGAAGAAGAAGAAGAAGAAGAAGCTTCTATTTTGATGGATTTGGGCCGACTTCCTCCCTCCTTCTTCGCCTTGATTTCATTCTTTCGCTTTTCGAATTAAATTTCTGTCTTTACCTACCATCCTACCCTTAACCACCCACCCCCCCTTGAGCATCCTCATTTTTCTCCTTCCTTGTTTTTTCTCGAACTTCTTCTTCTTCTTCTTCTTCTTCTTCTTCTTCTTCTTCTTCTCTTACCACTTTGTTGAATGGCACCGTCCCTGATATGATCAAAGCATAAGATGTTTTGTTTACTTTATTTTACTTGCTATAAAATCCTAATTGTTAAAGATATACTGTTCTCAGCTGTATTTCAGTAAAATACAGGCGACCGTAATTTTATCATACTTTGCTATTTATCTTTTACGGTATGGTGACCGTAACATCAATCCTTTATGTCAATATGTCCGTTTCTAAAACGTTAAATGCCTGGCAACATTTATTCTACGATTTCTACCGTTTATTTACGGAAATTTTTAGCAGTGTAGCTAATAATAATAATAATAATAATAATAATAATAATAATAATAATAATAATAATATTTTGATCGTGATTATTAGTGCTGATTTCTTAAACTAGATACCTATGAATAGAGCAATATAAATTTCTGTTTCATCCTGAACCGATTTTCTTGTCACACCCTCTAATTTATGGAGTGAATAATATCGTTCATCGTAGAGGCTATACATTATGATGAACAGGAGACGTAAAGGTGAAAAGATCAAGGAAGCCAAAAATTGAAAATCGGAGAAACAACAACGTAGTGACTTTGAAGGTTCGCGGATCTGAGCCACGTCTTCATTTTGTTTCTCAGATATTTCGATGAACTTTTTATCTCTTACAAATATGTCGTTAAAGTAATATTGATATAAACATTAATATATGTAAAAAAATAATTATAAAATACAAGAAAGGTATTAAAGCTAGTAGGGGAATGAACAATTTAGTTCAACTTTAGAAAACGGGCGAAAGAGTATATCCTTTTTCTAAGAAACAGACCTGTCAATTATTATGTTAAAACTCTCAAGACTTCAGAGAAATAATCCTAAAACATTCATGTTTCATAGGTGAATATTTGAGACGGTGAAGATTAAAGAAATTCAAATTGAATCAAAGGATTTATACTTTTAGAGAATCTGTCACATACAATGCATGTCCACAATATACAGGAATTAGCAAAGTTTTCATAATCTTATAAGGGAGCGATCGGTAGAAATCAAATAAAACTGAATGTCTTCGGATGAAAAGAAAAAAAAAGAGTAAACGGTTTTATTTCAGTGCAGCAAAAGAAACACCTTCGACACGATCGCTTTTTGCCCGTCTTTTGTTTTGCGACCAATAGAGAGCGTGTAGTCTGCAACAGGTGGAAAATTTATTCAACTTTCCTGAATTCATTTCCAGTAGTGCCTCCGAGATAGTAACGCTAACAAAAATCTATTGATCCCAAGTGGATTGGTGGTCTCCGGCACGCACAACACCCCGTCTTTATACCACTTTTATTCCTCTTCTTTTTTTTTTCTGACACGCACGCAGGCACACACACTCACATACGCACCCATATGTATATATATGATAAATTTAGCATACTTAGACGTGTTTTTCATATTCAATAAGCCATATATTTTGATACTTTATTGTCTGGATTCTCTCTTATACCTCAATATCAGAGACCCAAGGGGGAATCATTCAAAGACAATAGCTTCTGGTCGGCCAGGAAATCGAACCCAGGCCCAGGAAGCTTTTATGACAGTGGCATAGCATTTATATATATATATATATATATATATATATATATATATAATATATATATATATATATATATATTATATATATATATATATATATATATATATATATATATATATATATATATATATATATATATAACAACAACGAACAAATACAGTTGTTTTTATTCCACTGCAGGACAAAGGCTGCAAAACATGTACTTATTCATGACTGGGGTATGGCCTCTTTTCATCACCATGCTGGCCAACTGAGGATTGGTGATGGTGGGAGACTTTTGTCTGATCACTCACAGTAAACCAACCTAGTACAGGTGGCTCTGGGTATTATTATTATTATCATTATTATCATTATTATTATTATTATTATTATTACAAGCTAAGCTATAACCCTAGTTGGAAAAGCAAGATGCTATAGGCTTGTATATAAGCTTCCACGGGGAAAAATAGCCCAGTGAGGAAAGGAAACAATGTGATAGATAAATTAAACAGCTTTGGTGATCATGGCAATACACAAACATTTTCAGCTTCTTCAGAAAGTGTGTATATACACAAACTTATCCACACGCACACTCGCGCGCGCACACACACACATTATATGTATATGTATACATATATATACATATATATATATATATATATATATATATATATATATATATATATATATATACACTGTATATATAATTTATACATATTTGTGTGTGCATTTATATATATTTATATGAAATTATATAGATTTATCAAAATTAATGCAGATCTATTATGATTACTTTACTGAAGTATAAAACCTACTTGTGAGCCATCTGCAATCGTCGAATGCGAGCAATTCCTTATCAACAAAATTTTCTGCGGTGTGTCAAAGTAGATGAGTTTCGTTGAAATAGAAAATTAATGTAAGATGTCACTATCAAATATATCTAACTCACGTAACTATATGTTTTGAAATTAGTATTTTTTGAAATTTATTTCATGTTTCCTTTTTTTTCTCATTTCTTTTATTTCATTCGGTTTTTAATTGAATGTCTGAATATATAATTTAAAAGCTAGGGAACGATCTTCACCTTTAATAATAGTTAAAGCATTGGATTATTTTTTTCCAAATTACTTTTTATTGAACTTCTGGAATGAATTTGTCAATGTTAGAGATTATTTTTAATCCAGTGACCGTCAGTTTATTTTAATTCCAAAGGACTTATCTGATGGCCGTCTAGTTTCATGGGAAATTACTAAAGCCCGTTTTATGAAATTGGTAAATATATTTTGCTTGATATGAGAATATGAATAACAAACCAATACACCAATTCCCTAATATCGCAAGAGGGTCTGCCCCTCTCTTTTATTCTTCTCCTGTACTTCTCTTTCCCCCTATTTCCATAATCTTTCCCATCCCGAGTACCTGCCTTTGAGCTATAAACTGGATTGTATCTAGGGGTACTCTTCCTTTCCCCATATTCCTCACTTCCCTATTCTTATTATTGTTGTTGTTGTGCGTTTGGCCATACGAGGAAGAAAGTATTTGAGAGATTATATTCTGTGAGAGAAAAAATGCCAAGAAACAAACAAATGGCATGAAAATATAAAATTCTATATCCAGGGTTAATTGGTTAATAGATTAATCTAATTTGGGCTTAATGGACCAGCGCTGGGGCCGAGGGGACTATTTAACGCTAAGATGAAAGCTGAAGGAAACTATAAAATAAAAGTGATTGGAAGTTGGATACCAAAATAGATGAAAAAATATAGGACCGGAGGTAGAGTAGAGGGCCATAAAGTGAGTGCAGCTATTTGCCGGAATTTCACTGCAGGGAACATGTAGTAATGCCCACAGTGCGCCGCGTGAGGTACACTGATAACGCTACCATCTTACGAGAAGTACCAGTGTTGTATGTCATCAAGCTTTTAGTACCAGACTCTTATTACTTTCTTTCACGGAAAGAGATAACATCCTCATATGCTTGCTGAAAACGTAATTCTCTCTGATTTACTAGTGTACGCGACCCGTCATTTATTTATATATATAGGCAAACACAAAGATTCAAACCTTACCACTCCCTGCCCCATTCCTAGCTACAATAAGGCAGTTGTGATTACTGAATATAGCTCTCAGGGTAACCTCTCACCAGGATAGGACTCCTCGGTTAGAGGGGAGAGGGCGTTAATGCCGTTCAGCGTGGCCGGAAAGATATACAGTATGTATATATATATATATATATATATATATATATATATATATATATATATATATATATATATATATATATATATATATATATATATATTATTACGTGCCAAGCTATAACCCTAGTTGGAAAAGCAAGATGCTATAAGCCCTAGGGCTCCAACAGGTAAAATAGCCCAGTGAGGAAAGGAAATAAGGAAATGAATAAACCCCAAGAGAAGTAATTAACAATCAAAATATTTCAAGAATATTATATAAACTATGAACACTATATAAAAAGAGAGAAATAAGATAGAATAGAATGCCCGAGTGTACCCTTAAGGGAGATGCTTCCAAAAATTACCTTTTGATATTGTCCCTTTTTGTTTTTGTTTCATTTGTTGATGTCGGCTACCCCCCAAAATTGGGGGAAGTGCCTTGGTATAAGAATGTATGTATTGTCCCATTTATAGACATAAAAGTAGTCACTAGCGCTGATGACGTCGAAAGGTAAACTAATTCCCACAATTGAATTCAGGATCTTCCAGGTTGTAATTTTTACTACAAAATCATTGTTAACATTAAGGATGCGATTAAAAACTTCGTTTGGTTGATGATTTTTAATAAATATATCCAACAACAAAATAACACCACTTAAATTGTGGTTCTAACATTCATCTAATATAAAACATAAAACATTGTAGGTATACGCGATAGCTTTAAAAAAAAAAAAAAAAGAACATGACTTGAAAGTCAATTTCACGACCAAACTCAATTTCATCTGGCAAAGGCTACCGTTTGAAGTATGATTAAATCCTGAAAAAACATGTTTTCTTTTTTTTTTTTAGTAAAGGGAAATATAAAAATCCCAGAAATGAATTTCAAAAGCTTATTAGAAAGCCTTCGTCATTCTTGAGCAGCATTCATTATTAATTTTCTAAGTATGGAAATGAGTGGTGTGTTACAAGAAGTGGTGGGATTACTTGTATATGTGTAAGTACAATTCATAAAAGGTTTGCATGATTATGTAGATGAGAATATGTGTGTAGAAAGTATTCATAAAGTTAGAGCGTTCGAAATTACTCGAAAAGTTATTTTCTTTGTTAGTTTGAAATGTTGTGTAATGGTAAGAGTGCTTGTGTGGGCATACTTATCTTTTAATGAGGATTTGTTTAATATGAATCTAACTAAATCTATTATAAAAATATATAGTTTAAAATAAACTCTGGTCCACTAACTTTGAAATATCTATGGCAACACATAAAACTATCATACTCTATATTATTAAAAATAATCTCTATCTAAGTGGAATTTAAATGTGTATCTGTACATGAATTTACAATGAATTCCATTTAATTAAACCAATAAAAAGAAAAACTGAATTCCCAACAGGAATCGGTTTACTGAAAGACCTAGTCTAGAATTCCTTGTCTTCTGGGAAAGTTATCAGCGTTCAGGTTCTAAACTAGAAACCCATTCTGGCTGGGGAGCATTTAAGAGATGGACGACGCTATCAGGGACCTGTAACCTCTGACGTCGACTTGCAGGGGCAGGAATATTCCAGATACCATATGGACCTTCGTTTTGTGTCTCTGGAAAGTGAATGCCAGAAGGTTCAGCTGGGATAAGCAATGGGGCAAGAATGGGTTTGGCAGGTGATGTTGGTTTTTCTGATTTTACTGTTGTTGAAGGTGGAGGGGGTTTGTAAGTTGAAGATGGAGGTGGTTTGTAAGTTGAAGGAGGTGAAGTGGGTTTATAGGTTGAAGGAGGTGGAGGAGCCTTGTAGGTGGGCTGGGGAGGCTTATAAGGAGGTGATGGAGGCTTGTATGTTGGAGGAGGAGCTTTATAAGTGGGCTGTGGAGCCTTGTAAGGTAATGATGGTGCTTTATAGGTTGGGGGAGGAGGCAAGTAGCTAGATGCAGGGGCTTTATATGCTGGGGAAGGAGCCTTATAACTATGTGATGGGGCCTTATATGTTTGTGGAGCTTTGTAGCTTGGTGGGGATGGCTTGTAACTCATGTAAGTAGGCCTAGATTTGTAAGGACTTGGTGGTGTTGTTGGTGGTGGACCATAGCTCATGGTAGTTGATTTTGGTGCTGGTGGGTGGCTGTATGAAGATGGTTTGGATGATGGATAACCATAACTTGGAGGTTTGTGTGTGGGTCTTGGATGTGCTGGTGGTTTGTAAGGTGGGGACTTGTATGAAGGAGTAGGGGCACCATACATAGAGCTGGGTACAAAATTAGGTTTGTGGTGCTCTGGTTTAGGTTCTTTATAATGGAAGTGTGAGGTAGCTGGTCGATAAGGCCTGTAGGGAGCTGTTGGTTTATGAGATGGTGCCTTTGTTGTAGGTTTATGTTCATACAAATTAGGTTTAGGATGACCAAACATTTCTTCCATCATTACAGGAGTGTCAACTTCTGCAGCGGGAACAGGAGCCTCCACAGGAGGTGCAGTTTCTACAGCTGGAGCAGGAGCTTTCACAGGTGAGGCAATATCCATAGCTGGAGAAGGAGCTCCTGCAATAGGTGAAGCAGGGACAGGCATCTGTACAAGTGGCGTTTCAGGGACGACAACAGGAACAGGTTCTGTAACAGGGTCTGGGATGATGGGATCAAGAGGAGGTAGAACAGGAACTTCAGCAGGTGCAGGAGCTGGAATTGGATCACCAGCAGGTTCACTTCCATCTAATGGTGCTGCATCAAAATTCATCATCATCATTATGTCTTCATCGTCTAAAACATCTGTACCTGGTGCTGGTGCAGCAATCGTAACTGGAGGTGCAACTTCAACGATAGGTTCAAAATCTTCAATAGGCATGACATATTCAGGATATTCAACAGGCAATGGATCGCCAGAGTAATCTGGGAATATGATTGGATCTGGGATAGAAGAAGGTGGAGGAGGAGGTGGAGGAGGAGGAGGAGGGCTCTCAGTGACTGGAGCTGGGTCAAACATCGCAACCGAATCAATTTCTGGAACTGGAGCAGGTGCATCTTCCAAGATTGGAACCCGTATATCTATGTCATCAGGTAACTTCTCCCTGTAATTCAAAGAATTCACCATTTAGAGTTAAATATGTATCCAAAAATAAATGTGTTAGAAATTCAATAGTGAAAATTAGAACAAAAGTAAAATAAAAAAAAAAAAACCATAAGATTTTGATGGCAGTAATACCATGACATGCATATCCAACTTTTACTAGAATTCATAACTTAGATATCAATATATGACTATTTTTTTTTCCTGTATTTCATACAACTTACCCAAAATCTCCCATGATAGCAACAAGATCATCAACAGAAGTAACTACTGGAGTATCATAATCAACAACTTCATTGACTTCAGGAGCGTCATCACCTGATGCAACATATACAGGAGTTTCAGGCACTGGGACTTCAACAGCAGGAGCCTCATCAATCAACAAAATCTCTTCCTCAGGGACAACCAATGGCACTTCTGTAACTATTTCTAAAATGGGTGGTTCATTTATAGGTTCATCTTCAATAGGTACCAGCTCTCCCCCTGTTTCTTCTATAACTTCATTTATTGAGACATCATCTCCATAATCAGGAACAATTACTGCCACAGGAGATTCATCTATTACATCAGAATCGTCCTCTGGGGTGTAAGGTACAATGTCAGGAAGTGGGGCAATATCCAGCTGATCCTCTGGAAGTTGCTGAAGGATTGGTTCAACGTCTTTTCCTAATTCTTCTTCTGCAGCCGCTGCCTGCAGGAGAATCATAGCAACATCACTCAAATTGAAGGACCAAATAGATACTTATTAAAATAAATCATGCATTCGACAATTGTCTGGCAATATGTTTGTTAACTTTGCTACATACCTTAGTTAATGTGCTAAACAAATCCCCTTTCTACTAATTCACGGTCTACTTTATAGTCAAAATTGGGAATCAGTACTGACTGAATACAGAACCGTGTCTAGGAACAAATACTACCAATACAAATATTTAATTTTCACTTTTATTTAGCAAAACGAATAACAATGAGTTTATTAAATATTGAAAATATGTTATAGGCTAGCCTATATCTAGAATATTACCAATGAAAGTTATAGTAGAATGAAGACATGTAATTCCAAATTCCTACTACTATAAAAGAAATAGCCCCTTCCTGAAAATTCAATTCTAACAATGGCTGACCTGAGGATCGTCAGCTACAAAGAACTTCTCCAGATCGGCCTCAGAGATTTCAGGCTCCTCGGGAAGTACATCTTCACGATACACTTCACCAGTAAAAGCATCTTCTGCAATCACCTCTGGTATAACAGCCATGTCCTAGAATGAAAAGTATATAGTTTTAATAAAAGAAAACTTTTGAATATGTATAATTGTTTGGCATAGTTTTCTAATGATGTTTTATTATATGATATAAGTACGTTATTTTCTTTCAGTATACAAGTACTTTCTGATACTTGATATTTATCAGTAATTATTGCTGTTCTTGTTCAAGTTGCAAATAAATGAGGAAAAATACTTATTATTAAGAAAATTTAGGAAATCTTAGTTTAAAGAAAAATCATATGCTACTGAAGATAGGTAAAAAACGATTAACTTCATATACCTCCTCAGGCATAGTAACTACTTCTAGTTCATCCATCGCTAAACCAGAATCCTCTTGTGGTGGATCAATAACTGGTTCAGCAGAGCTCATGGCCCTTGATGTGATAGTATCATTTTCCATTTTTTGTTCTGGAGCAGCAGCTGCAAGTTCAGCCATCACTTGTTCCACTTCAGCAGCAGGAGAAGTTGGTGATACTTGAGACACATCTTCCTCACCATCACCAATATCAATGAAAATAGCTTCTGTGACAGATTCAGAATCATCGGTTTGGTCAGTTAGGATTTCATTATAAATCTCAGGAGTGGCCTCCAAAGTGCCAGTTCCCTCAGCTGGAGCAGGTTCCCCTATACCTGCATTTTCGTCAGTAACAGGATAATTATCAGGGGTTATGGCAATGTTCTGGGATGGCCCAAGTCCATTGCTCAGAAATTGTGGACCAGCATTTGAAAGGGGAATGCCGGTGCTAATAACCTCCACAATATTACTTGGCTGGTTTGGACCTCCAATATTCTGAGGGACTTGTGGACCTGTAGCTATTAAAGGCACACCAACTGGCTGTGCAACTGCTGGACCAGATGAAGAAAATCCATTACCGATCGGAAAGGATGAGTCAGGCTGTACAAAGGCCAAGTTAACAGCCTCCAGACTATCTTGCTCCAAAGTTAAATCATCGATTTCTGGCAAAAGATCATCTAACTCGATGCCACCATGAAATTGTTCAAAACCACCATTTCCACTTAGGGACACAACAGGCCCTATAGGTATCAACAATGGCACTTCCCTAGATATATCGTCATCTAAGATATTTTCTGGACTATCAAATTCTTCAGGCGAATCAGGCAGCACAATGAATTCAGGGGTTCTGGGCGGTGATGATATATTATCCAGAGGTAGACTCACTGCCACAGAACCATCGCCTAGTTGCTGCTGAGCCGCTGTGCCAGCGACTACCACCAGCAGAATGGCGGTAACTCCTCCCAGCACCTTCCATCGGCTCTCCTGTAAAAACAAAAGATAATCCCTATAGATGCTAATGTATACATATAGTATGTATTACTTAAAGGAAAATTTAAACCAATGTGCAGTTTTTCTCATTTAGAAGGCAGTCGTAAAAATAGTATAATACATCATGAAAATAGTATGAATGACAAAATCAAAAGTGGTCTAGAAGCAGCTTTGATCATATATTACTAGCGGCTTAGACAACATATGGTATATTTGTA
This sequence comes from Palaemon carinicauda, assembly GCF_036898095.1. Lineage (NCBI taxonomy): Eukaryota > Metazoa > Arthropoda > Malacostraca > Decapoda > Palaemonidae > Palaemon > Palaemon carinicauda. The sequence goes on from NC_090759.1 coordinate 20,492,670, forward strand.
TGTGATGGTATATATATATATATATATATGTGCATATCTGGTATATGGAAATTGTTGACGTGTATAAACATGGTCAAGCAAATCATCGAATTACCTGCATATACTTCTCAGCCATTGCATTAACCACGATTTCTTGAAAAAAAAAAAAAAAAAAAAAAAAAAAAAACCTAGAAACAGATTGACAAGAACGCACACTGAAAAAAAAAATAACAAGAACCAAAATGTGAATAAACTAAAAGCATTTCAAATACTATCTCGTCTAAAACATTCGAATGATATGTAAATGGATCAAATAGAGAGTGTTGATATCATTAGAATGGATTAAATTCGATTAAAACAATACCATGAGAAGCACGTGTGTCAATGGTACTTAGAAACTATTCATTTCTCATCTCTTTGCAAGTACAGTAGAAGCCACACACGTAAAAAGTACCAACAGGAAATTTCATC